>NC_052614.1:34841964-34860864 GCF_016545825.1 Eucalyptus grandis | reverse complement strand
TTATTGATGCACACTAAAAAGATCACTAACAACATCGCAACTTGTAAATTAACATTGATCTTTAAGAAGTGACTGGTTGGGCACGATTTAATTAGTGAATAGTAAAATAAATTTTTTATTTAAAAAAAGTCTGTTCATAAATTTCAGAAAAAATAAAAAAAAAATGCCAAAAAATAAAATAAAATCACATATAAAAAATTGCAAACATAATTTTCTTTCTGAGCCAGTGTTTATGGGCTACTTGTTACCGATATTCCTTTAGAATCCTTATCTTGAAGCGGCACCAAGTATCACGGCATCTTGTTCTGCGGTAGCGGATGATCGCATACTCTATGTATATGGGTTGGAATATTCGCTGTCATTTTTGTGTGGACTCTAGTGCAATTGGTCAAATATTTCGCACCCACTGAAGTCCTACGCTGTACTACTTTCCATGATGTTGACATATGAATTACTCAGGCTAAGAATATTTAAGACATAAGATACGGTCATGTTTTTTAGTAGTGACGAATACGAACATCTTAAAAGATGTGTGGTAAATGATATTCGAAGAAAGTACGCATTTTGCTTGTCGTTAAAAATAAATCAGAATATAGGTTGTGCTGGGAGATATTGAATTTAAGTAGGGTCAGGAATTTTCACATCGTAGTTCACGTAGACGGCACCCTCTCAACTTTTGGAAGCATATTCCAACACGAACTCCTTTAGTTTAACACAAACGTGGTCCTTAATGGGGTAACCCCATCGGTTGGTGGGACATTGGAGAACGGGTGGGGAACCTTGAGTAACGATGCGGGTGCATCCAACATAGCTCCATTGACCAATTCAGAACCATTGATGCTTATCCAAGCCAATAAAGAAATTGGGCATTATGTGCGTCGATGGATCAATTTGAATGAATAATGTTAATTACTTTTTGGTCAAGGGGAGGCCATTTTAGATGTCTTGTATGACCAATTGATGAAGTTTCAGGAGGATTATTTTCTTGTCAAGGGAAGGCTAAAGGTTCACAAATGCGGTTCAAGAATACGGAAAGCTAAAGCTTCAAGAATGTGGAAGGCCGAAGATGAAAGGCATTTAATTCCCGTGTTAATAAAGGCCTTTTTTCAGTTCCTAAGTGTTTTTATTTTTATGTAGCTCATGAGTCGAAGGTTTAAGTTGCAAGGTGATTAAAGTCTGTTTAAATATTTCCTAAGGCAAAAATTCTCCAATAAATAGGGGAAATCTATCCAATGTATGGGAGATACGAATTTGGTCAATGAAAATTGTGACATTTCCTCTATCCTTTAGAGAGTGGATAACTCTTTTTGGTCTATATATCCTTGGAGCGTAAATCACTCGTTGGTGGTGAGCCAAGAACCCTTTATCCTAGGCTGGTGGAAGCTTTAGGGCTTGGTGTTGAGCTTTTCCTATGCCGAAGTCCTTTATCCTTGGCTGGTGGAAGCTTGAGGGCTTGGTGCTAAACTTCATAGATCTCAATCCTCATTCTCGGTTGGTGGCGTGGCTGTTATACCTTGGAAGGAGATCGTGTTATCTTTTGTAATTCCTTTTCTTTCTTCCTCGTATACACTACTCCATACACACTTAACCACAAAATCCCTCTAAAGAATTTTCGTTCGGAATCACTCACGCCAATTAAAGACATTTAGTTCCCCGTGTTAATAATGGCTTTTTATTAAGTTTCCTGGTGTTTTTATTTATGTAGTTAAAGTCGAACGTTTAAGTTCCTAGGTCATTAAAATTTGTTTTTAATATTTCCTAATGCTGAAATCCTCCTATAAATGAAAACTATCCAATGTAGGGAGATGAGAATTTGATGAATGAGAATGGTGAGATTTCCTCAACTTGGGTGAACTCCTTGGAGAGTGGATAACTCCTTTCGGTTTCTTTATCCTTGGAGCGTAGATCACTCCTTGGTGGTGAGCCAAAAGCCTTTATCCTTGGCTGGTGGAATCTTTAGGCCTTGGTGGTGAGCTTCTCCTGTATCCAAAGTGCTTTATCCTTGGCTGGTGGAAGCTTTAGGCCTTGGTGGTGAGCCATGGATCTCAATCCATTCTCGGTTGGTGGCGCTGCCTTTATACCTTGGGAGGAGATCGTTCTATCTTTTTCTCTTTGTTTCTTTATCGTATACACTACTCATACACTTAACCACAAAAATCCCCTAAAAAATCTATATTCTTGAATCACTCACCCCATCACGCATCACTTAGGCGGTGGGAAGAGGCAAGACCGTGTGTTAAACTCGTGAACTATGCTTACTTCTCTGAAGACCTTGACTTCACAAGTGCAGCCACGTTTCCTCCTCACCTGACACGAATTGAAGACTTTGACTTCAAATGCAGCCACGTCCTTGCATGAATTACCAAGGTGTCATGAACAAGGTAAAGAACATGCCAAGACAGAAATCCACGAGTTGTTTGATGTGTGATGGGACAAGTGATTCTAGAATTATCTCTTTCCAAGGTATAAAGGCAACCCACCGAAGATGAGGATCGAGATCTACCAAGTTCACCACCAAGGCCTAAAGCTTCCACTAGCCAAGCAAAAAGGACTTGGGAAAGGAGAACCTCACCCAAAGGCAAAAAATCCACTGGCCAAGGATAGAGGGCTTCTACCTTCCAAGGATAAAAAGTGATGCATGATGGGGTGAGTGATTCCAGATCGGAAATTCTTCAGAGGGGATTTTGTGGTTAAGTGTATGGAATATTGTTACGTGTTCCCCAAGTTTACTTGCCGACTACCGGCTGTATGGGGATCCTAGGTCACCGAAAGAAAAAAAAATTCGTCCTCCTCCCTTAGCTAGAAAATAATCCTCCTGAAACTTCATCAATTGCTCTTAGGACATCTAAAGTGGCATCCCATTGATAGTTATCAATATACTTCAAAGTAACAAGTTATTAACATTATTCATTTAAAATGGTCCATCGTAGCACATAAAGGCCAATTTCTTTATTGGCTTGGATAAGCATTGATGATTCTGAGTTGGTTGATGGAGCTACGTTGGATCCTCCCACATCATCGTCCCGGGTTGCTTGAGATTTGTCCTCAAATCTAGAAGATTTTCATCCTCCAAGAAAGGAGAAAGGTCTCCCACGTTGAATGTTGTCGAAAGTCCAAAATCTCCAGGAAGGTCGATCTTGTAAGCATTGTCACCACCCGCTCAATAACTTCAAAGGGACCATTGGCTCTAGGCAGGTGCTTGTTCTTTCAGTCAAAATGCAAATCTCTCCTTCCTCAAGTGAAGCCAAACAAGATCGCGTGGTTGAAATTGTCTCCTTGCAATGTTGATTAGCCTTCTTCTTGTAAGATTCGTTGGCCTTTTCAATCTTGGATCAAATCTGCTCACGGAGCTTCTTCATTGATTCAGCTCTCATCTTCCATCAAAGCTTACTTCAGAGTTAGATGGAATGGACTCAAATCAGTGGGTGTGAAAGGATTAATTCCATACACAACTTCAAATGGCGATCGACTAGTAGTATAACTTGGTGATCAATTATAAGCAAATTCAACATGCATAAGCTTTATATCCCAATCATTTAATGATTTACTCACCATACCATGAAGGAAAGTGGTTAGAGTACGATTTGTTACCTCCGTTTGGCCATTGGTTTGGGGATGGCAACTTGTATCAAGCATTCTCCATAGAGTCCACCAAAAGTAGCCTAAGAACTTGGAATCATGACCTGAAATAATCATCTTTGGTACTCTATGAATGCGAAAAATCTCTTTGAAATATAATTCAGCAATATTAGATGCATCATTAGTCTTGTGACGTGGCATGAAATGAGCCATTTTAGAGAAATGATTGACGACCACCATGATAGCATCTTTTCCTCTTTGAGTTCTTGGTAGAGCCACAATAAAATCCATGCTCACATCTTCGAAGGGCTGCAATGGTACTGAAAGTGGAGTATATAAACCTTGATGGAAAAGACTTTTTGATCTTTTACAAGTTGCACACCTTGAGATCATAGCATGCACATCTCCACTCATCTTTGGCAGTTAGAAATGCTCTCAAAGAACCTCGAGAATTTTATTAATACCAAAATGACCATCCCAACCTCCACCACGCACCTCGTTTTTCACAAAACCTTTTTCTCTAGATCTCGTTTTTAACATGTTAAACTCTTAGAATTTATTAAGATCTTTTACTAATTTTTCCGGAATTTCAATTAGAGGAGTGCATTCTATTTTATCCAAAAACTATTTTATTTCAAGAACAATTGAATTGCTCTATGAGTTGTGATGCCTTGGGTCATCATTTATACAATGGATGCAATGATATTTAGCATATCATATGACATCAAAAATGAAATTGATGAGGTTTTTGTAAACTCATTGAAACTTATGATTGCATTGCATCAAATGTTATTTTCCAAGTAAAACATATACGTATATATTGTGATGTTCTTGATACCGTTGGACGGTGGAGACGACGATGCCCCAGTTGTCACTATCATCGGGAGTTTCGAGATGCCGTTGGACACCGAAAGATGGACCGATGTACATGCGCTGGAGTCGGGTACTTTGGTTATAGCAGAGCATAGAAAAGCCTTGGCCTTTTGATGTACCAACTCATGATATCCATCAAGTCATGTAAATAAAAGTATTCGGCTCTAACTTATATATATAAAAAGTGTAGTTCTGTGCATTGCATTATTTTGTTTGAGTATGGGATAGGGACATTTTGATTATGCTATCGCTACAAGAACTGCGCTGGGACCGAATTAAATGATATAAACCCCAGGACTTGTGGAGCCATTATATTTCTTTGGTATCAAACTGACATATTACTAGGGCAAATGAAAGGTACCGAACTGTGGCAACCCTAACAAATCGGGAGCCGTTTCTGGGGTGCCACAGATAACTTCTCATTGAAATATGCCAATTGCTTTTCTGCTTGCACTGAACAGCACCAATAGTAACTACAGTTGCATCACACTCAACTTCAAAATTAGGAAGTGCAAGAATGGGGACTCACAAAGTTTCAGCTTGATGACCTCAAAGGCATTTTGAACATGGCTCTTTGTCCATTCAAAAGAACCATTCTTCATGCATTCAGTTATAGGAGCCATGAAGCTACTAAAGTTTGACAAAACTTTGATAGAAAGAAACAAGTCCATGAAAACATCTTAAATCAGAAATGGACTTTAACTGGCCAAGTCTTGATAGCTTCCACCTTGGCTAGATCACTGTGAGATTCCATCTTTGATTCCATTTCTCCATTTCTCCATTTTAGCATCTAGTTTTTTGAACTCTCAAGACTTTGAAGACCTGTTTCCACTGAGCTATATGCTGCCCACGTTTGTACTATAAACAAGAATATCGATTAAAAATAAACGACGACACATCGAACCAATAAAGGAATGAAGAGCCTTGTTCATAAGTGTCATGAAGGTACTGAGCATTAGATAAGCCGAATGGCATTTCCAAGCACTCATAAAGGCCTCCCTTGGTCTTGAAAGCCGTCTTCCATTCATCACCTTCTTCGCATTCTCATTTCATGAAACCAGTCTGCAAATCTATCTTTGAAAACACAGAAGAACCATATAATTCGGGTATGTACCATCCTTCTTAGGTACAAGTAGAGCCGAATAGAACAATGACTCATGCTTTCTTGGACGTAGCCTTTGACGATAAGTTCATCACCTTGTCCTTGCACAATTGCTTGCAAATACCCAGAACCATGGCTCTGCAATTTTTTCCCTTGCCTTTGTCTTTTGTCGACGTACTCTCGCCTTGCTTGAGGAAGCACCCTTTAAAATAGGATGTCACCTTTGTCGAGGTTCTGAGGAAAACCTCTTTGCTCTTCAATTCTTTTTCAACTTTTATGGCTAATTTGCATACGTCTTCAAACGACCAATAAGGTTGAAGTTCAACCATATTAGGAATTTCTCAACCCATGCTGCCAAGCAAACGAGCGATGGTTTGCCAGAAACTTCTGGAACTTCACTCCTCATTTTGAGCTGTTCAAACTCACAAATGTATTGTTCAACACTCATCCCGTTGTCTTAGGGGAATTCAGTTTTGGGAAGAGATCTTGCCTATAGTTGTTGGGTAAGAACCTCTTCTTCAACAACTTCTTGAGTTTTTCCCAAGACTTGATTCGGGCTTTTCCTTCCCTCGCACGTTGGTGCTTTAGATTCTCCCAGCATAGAGAAGCATATTTTGTCAGCTTTAAGACGACTACCTTACATTTCTTCCTCATCCAAATAGGACATGAAATCAAAAATTTGTTCAGTCGTGTGTAGCCAATCCACAAAGTTGTCGGGATTGACATTACCGTCAAACTTCTAGGACCTTCCACTTTAATGTCTCTTTCATCCTCCTTATGCCTCCCTCTTCATCTTCGTCTTTGAATCTGAGATTTAAAATCACTAAACTATAGAATCATTTGGTTGTCTCCATGGACTCGAAATTGCCATCGGAATTTCCAACAAGATTCAGAATTGCGGCGTCGATGCCGTTCATTGGGACGCCTTGTTGGTTGTGCTTGTATTGCTAGATTCTAAAAGATTGTGGACTCGCTCCATTTGTTGTGGAAGATTTTGATTACATGATCTCGCTGTTGTGCGCTTGCTCTAGAGTCAACCTCTTGGACCTTGAGCTCTAATGTTTAAAGGAATAAGGAAAGTTTTCAAATGGAATTTTTGTGGTTAAGTGTATGGAGTAGTGTATACAGGAAGAAAACGAAAAGTAATAAGGGAAGATAAATGACCCGCTTCCAAGGTATAAAGGCCACGCCACCAACCAAGGATGAGGATTGAGATCTAAGTTCCAAACTAAGAGCCAAGGATAAAGGACTTCGGATAGGAGAAGTCACCACCAAGGAGTGATCTATGCTGCAAGGATAAAGAGCGAAAGGAGTTATCCACTCTCCAAAGGGAGTTCACTCAAATTGAGGAAATCTCATCATTTTCATTGATCAAATTCGTATCTCCATACATTGGATAGTTTTCCCTATTTATAGGAGGAGGCTGTAGGAAATATTAAAAATAGACTTTAGTGACATAGGAACTTAACCGTTAGACTCTTGAGCTACACAAAAAAAAAAAAAAAACACCTAGGTACTTAAGAAAAGCCTTTAAAAACACAAGAACCAAAAGCTTTGAATGTTCGGCCTTCCGCATTCTTGACCCATTAGTTTTCTGTATTCTCGAACCGTATTCTTGAACCTTTGGCTTTCCATATTCTCGAAACCGCATTCGTGCACCTTTAGCTTTCCCAAAATTTGTACTGGTCATACAAGACATCTAAATTGACTTCCCATTGATAGTTATTGATATAGCACTAAGTACCAAGAAGTACTTAATACTATTCATTCAAAATGATCTATCGAAGCACATAACGCCCAATTTCTTCCCAAGGTGACTCCAATCATTTGTCGAGGCAACTTGATGATGGATTTTCATGCTGACAAATCACCAACTTGGCGTACATTTGTTGATGCATTCAATGAAAATACTTTTCCGATTGCACCTAGGCGAAAGATGTCTGAATTTATGCAGAAGCATCCAATGAAGCTTCATTAACCAACTCATAACCATCGCTGCTTATCCAGACTCCATTGCAGCCCGGGAAGATGTTAGCATGGATTTCATTGTGGCTATACCAAGAACTCAAAGAGGAAAAGATGCTATCAGGGTGGTGATCGATCGGTTCCCTAAAATGGCTCACTTTGTGCCATGTCACAAGACCAATGATGCATATGATATTGCTGAATTATATTTCAAAGAGATTATTCGCATTCATGGAGCACCATGACCATTGTGTCGGATCGTGATTCCAGGACTCTTATTCAGCATAACTTGTCATCCACAAATTGATGGCCACTCTTCTTCGTTAGTGTGGTGAGTAAATCGTTGAAAGATTGGGATTTAAAGCTTGCACATGCTGAATTTGCTTACAATCGATAATCAAGTTATGCTACCGGTCGATCGCCATTTGAAGTTGTGTGTGGAATTAATCCTCTCACACCCGTTGTTTGATTCCAACTCCATCTAACTCTCAAGTGAGCGTTGATGGCAAGAACAGAGCTGAATCCATGAAGAAGCTCCATGAGCAGATTTGATCCAAGATTGAAAAGCCAATGAATCTTACAAGAAGAAAGCTAATCAACATCGCAAGAAGACTCAATTTCAACCGGGCGATCTTCTATGGCTTCATGCCTAAGAAGGTTTGACTAATCCAACTCCTATCAAGCTTAGCTTCATAGTTGGGATCGAAGGAAGGATCGAAATCGAGGATGTTACAACTTAAATCATGGCAGCTACCTAAATTAAAAGAATGCAAAGGTGGAATGTAAGGTTAATTATTTGAAAAGTTTATCCGACCATCCATGGACGCGGGAACACAACTTCTACTTGGTAAGAGTTTTCCAGACATTATAATCTCAACTTTTATTTTTCAGAAAAAATTATCACCCTCGATCCAATTAGTTGAGAAAGTCATTATGGATATGGGAAAATTTCAAATAAGGATCTAAAATTGATGAGTTTTCTTAAAAATGACTCGAAATGAATTTTTATTTCAAATAAGGGTTTGAAGTGACCATTTAATATTGATAAGAGTCTAACCTTGCTATCTAGTCAAATCTTCTTCAGCTAACAAGCATCTGCTTATTCTAGCATCACAATGGGGCAAGTCTTCTTCTTCTTCTTCTTCTTCTTCTTCTTGCTCGTTGGAGGAAAGTTGGAGGTCTCAAGTTCACACGTCTTCTTCTTCAATGTCAATGGCACCTCAAGCTCATGAACCAGGCGAGTGAATTGATGTGCCATGGAGGACAGAGTCATGGTGAAATCATCATCTCTTCACCTTGAGATAGCTTTCTTGTATGAATTCAGTAGGCGCAAATTGAATAGAGGGCCCAAACTCCGCCAAGATGAGACCACGTGATCACTCCCGAGGTGGTTCCTCTCCTCCAAATGGCATCCCTTTGGTCAAAATTCCCTCAACTCTTTGCCGCTTTCCATGAACTGTCCAACAACTTGTTTGATCTGAACACTTGATCGTGGTGACATTGGATTCCCACTACTCGATTGTGGCATCCTAAAATTTCATAACGATCCCTAGATTCACTACGGCCATGACTATATTATAGTCATTAGACCAATGGATTACAATAAAGCAAGGGCGAGCATTGTTTTGCTGTAAATGTATCTTTGCTTATGTGTGACCAAGGTTGTATTAAAAGATAGATTGATAAGAAATTTTTGATACTTGGCCGTGTACCCTATGAATCGAATTACCCTTGATTAATGTAGTAATATTATATGGCCATGCGAGTATTTGTAATTATCTATACATAAGTGGGGATTAAGTTGGAACATTAGGAGCAATTGTGCGCTGGACATTTAGGGGTAATAAAATCCATAACCTAACCATCCCAAAACACCCAAGACAGCCCACATTTCCTCGCATGATTAGTCAAATTAAGAAGATTTTTTGACCAAGGCTTGGCCAAATGAGGCCACATCCATGCATGCAATTGAACAAGTGGCAAATAGACTCCTCTTATGAAGACACGACTGCATGAGGTGTCGCTGTCTCTTGTTGCCACCAAAGATTATACATGCAAGTCTCATGATTACTAGTTAATTAAGAAAACAAAAGAAAGAGAAGGGGCGGAGTGACGAGAAACTGATCGAGAGAGAGAGAGTGACAGAGAAAACAGAGAGAGCCCGAGAGAAAGATAGAGTTCATGAAGGTGCATCAGCGATGGAAAGAAGGAGACGAGCCCCGCCGTGAGCACGTCTGCTGCCACCATGAACACCGCCTAGCTTGCCGTTGATTGAGCCGCTCAAGTCCGCAAGTTGCCATTTTGCTTGCTGTGGTTGCATCGGACTTAAGGCAAGTGAAAGTCCATTGATCTACATTATGTTGTGTTGTGGTTGTCAGTGAAGCATAATAGATTTGGAGATGCTTGAATTTTGATGCTGGATACTGGAATTCAAGGAATAAAGTAGTTCTCTGGTATCCGTGAATCTTTTGCAATTATCTAGTTGAAATTTCACTTCATGTCATTCATGAAAGTTGTAGATGACATATTTAGGAGTAACATACTAAAATTTAAGAAGAAATAGAAAAGTATTGGTCGGTGAAAATGTTAAACCTGGAAACTGTTACGAAGGTTAGGGAGGGTGTTTGAAACGTGTAATAGTGAGGTTTGAAGTTTTCTGGCTGTGATGCACGGACCATTGCGATTCATACAAAATTTTCTTAACTCGGTGTTCTTCATAAAACCTTTTTCCCTAGACCTCATTTATAACATGTTAAATTTTTAGAATTTATCAAGATCGTTTACTGATTTTTCCAGAATTTCAATTAGTGGAGTGCATTCTGTTTTGTTCAAAAACTGTTTTATTTTAAGACCAATTGATTTACTCTATGAGTTGTGATGTCTCGGGTCGTTATTTATAGAATGGATGTGGTGATATTTAGCATGTCGTATCATCAAAAAAATTGATGAGGCTTTATAAACTCATTGAAACGTTTGACATTATTCTATCAAACTTTTGACATATATGTATATATCATGATCTTGATGATACCGTCGCACGGTTGAGTCGACGATGCCATAGGTTCGAGTGAGTCGACGCCAATTGGATGCCCGGAGGTATGTGCCGACAGTCCTCAGGAGTTGCAAGCTGCCTGGTTGTAAGTATTGTACCGGATGGAAGGGGCAACCATTTTCATGGCAAGCCCTGGATGTGTGTCATGATGCCAGGAGGCGTGCGAGATGCCCAAAGGTGTGTGTCGGAGGTCTCATGATGCCAGTTTAGATGCGAAAGCCCAGAGGGATGTAAACACTGTTCCCCGACAAAATGAGATTCTTTCGAATATTAAAATGGGAAATAAATCATAAACATGTGTGTGCATATGGCATGGTACATGAATTGTTTATGAATTTTCAACTAATATTTGGCATGGAAAGTGGTTATTAAGGCATGGGATAAACCTTATGGATGTATATGCATGGTTACATAGATGATATGTGCATTTCACATGAAATCTTGGTTGTCTTGCTTGTTGCATTGTGTAGTTTGATGGATCTTTAACTGTTGAGGGGTTGTACACACCCCATTTGGGGACTAACATTTCAGACTAGGAGATATGCCTCTACTACTAGTCACCCCGACACATTCTATGGTATACCGACCAATGTTGAGTGTGAGCGTACGGGCATCATCACCACGAGATACAGGGTTAGTCTTTGTTCGTGCGGGTTCTGGTCTTGTATGACGTTGGTTCGCCCGGCCCAGTCATTTAGGAGTTTCGGTCTTTACATGTCTCCCGTGGTAGGTTCACGCCGGGATGTTGCCGCCGCGACTGACGGTTTGGGTGTGACTAAGCTTGACGGGTAGTAGATGAAGCTTTTGACTGCCGACACTTACCGATAGTCTCATGTATAGAACTTTGGGAAAGAAAGAAAAAGGGAAGTGGGTTATCTTTTGGTATATAGCCGAGTTTAGAAAGCCTTGGCCTTTTCATATACCGGCTCATAATGTCCATCAAATCATGTAAATAAAAGTGTTCGACTCTAACTTATATAAAATTTGTAGTTGGTGTGCATTGCATTAATTTGTTTGAGTATGGGATAGGGAGATTTTGAATATCCTTCCTTCATATATGAACTACGTAGAGACCGATCTAAATGGTATAAACGCCAGGACTTATGGACCCAATATAATTATATGGTATCAGTGATATATTATTAGGTCAACTGAAAGGAAAATGAACTGTGGTGACCTAACGGATCGAGGGCCGTTTCACGGGTGCCAGTTGATTCAATCCCTTTACTGCGCTCTTTTTCCTTGCCTCGATAAGCGTGTACATTCCATGGAGATTCAATATGGTTGATGAGCTTGGTGGAGTCTTCACGTTGATGCACATGAGACCTAGGAGCAATCTATGGGACCTCGGGCTCGAAGGCTTTTGGTTTTGGCTTGCCAGCACCAATGCTTCGTCTTCATGGTCTTCCACGAGCTCCCACGCAGTGATGACTTGAGGGGTGTTCCTTGTTGCAAGCCGGTGGCCCAATCTGACACACTGTAAGTGCTGAAGGTGAGCGAGACAACGTACTTGGGCTTGTTGACGAGGTGGGTCGTGTGGCCGCCATTGTCGAAGATCACGTAATTATGACCACGAATCCATATATGATTGTAAAATACCTAAATCAATAAGTACATTGGAATTGTACCTATTTGAGCCATTGCTTCAGTTGAAAAAAGTAGATCAGTCTATGTAATCAAAAATTTATTGGAATGCTAGATCATCCTCTCTGACCTATTTCAGTATATCAGCTTTTAATTAGCGATAGGCATAATTTACCTTTTATAGGCTAGAAATGGCACCTAAACAAACCTAATCAATAGTGTGTCAACCAGCCCCTCTCATTACGAGCTTTAGTTAAACATAAATGCCTATTCTTAAGGAACTTCCATTACTGAGCCCATTTTTAATGGATGCCAAACCTAATTCAATAAGATCACTTAAGGGTTAAACAAATATTGGAATATACATTAACACGGTTATTTGAAATCGAAAATCAATAAATTAATGTACGTCCATATTAATAACTAAAAATTCTGTGTTAGGTGGCCATTTTAAAAAAAAAAATATTGAAATAACAGCATCTTAAAACCAATCCAATGCTATATAATCTCAGTATATGACTAAAGAGATCAATATGTTAATACAATACAACAACACGTGACATTCCATAATAAGATATAATAAGCATTAAATTTTCATTGATGATAAGCCTCGTAATAGTGCCAACATGTGATGAAAAATACATTATTTCTTATTTATCCTCCATGCAATTTCTCAATGACATGAAACTGCACCAGCACAATTTCTAAACAACATGAAATTCCATGACAATCTCGCAATTCAACATAAGATCTCAGAATTAGTGACATCTAGTCGTCTTTAAATTCAAATTTGTTAAAAGATACTATTTGATACTTCCATTTCTCAGTCAACGGAAGGAAGGATAACAATAGAATTAACAATAATAATAATGGTCATGGAATTATGACGTCGCAGTTTGGGTCACAGACCCATCAATTATTATCATTCAATCAAACGCAAGCAAAAGTAGTACAAACATGTCCCAACCATTAAGAAACAGTAAATACTTCCTTTTCAAGTTTACTATTAACCAATCATGGTGATTTTTTACGTCTTCTTGATTACCTTTTCTTACCCCCACCTCCCCCCGCCCTTTTGCAGTTTCATTTGATTGTTCTCCTACTGGGCTTAGATGTGCTTTTAGCTATCAAAAATTTTCTGTTTTGTTATTTTTGAAGGCAGGTAAAGGATGTAGGATGAAGAAAGTGAGAGAAAAGGATCTCAATCCTTAAATTTCTCTGGAGAATGCACTATTGGCAGAAAGAGTTACTTGAGTGATCGAGAGAGAATATTAATTTGATAATGGTTATCATGCAGAATGGACAGAGAAAATAGCTCAGCAAGAGTTGCCTTCGCATGAACTTCCAGGGTATATACTAATGTAGATTTAGTGCCTTTCCTAACCTTCTTTAAGTGACAGGATAATATATATTGATTCAAAACTAGATGGCTAATAATAGTGATGATGCCCTTGCACAATTTCGGCATAAACTCAGTTTCGAATAACAGGTAATGATGGTTTTTTTGTTCAGTCAGTTGAATGACTATTTTAGGTTATATTAGAACTTGCTGCATAATATTTAGTTGCACTAGTATAGAATGGCTTTCCAATTGGCTGTTTCTTAAATGATTGAACAATGAAAAAATATCCTCTGTGCCTAATGATAGGTGTCAGTGCTTTTCAACTCATGACAAGTCCCTAAGCGGTTGCATCTGTAGTCATTTCACCCCAGTTTATTACTAGGGCATTCTATAGGGGAAGGTGAAGGTCGGTTTGCTCAAAATTTCGTTAAAACTTGCTTTTCTTGTTGGAATTGTGGAAGGCAAGCAATAAAAATGACATTAACAGTTTCTTGTTTTATAATCTGTCTGCAATGTGGTGAGACCTTTGTTTTGCTGATGACCTTAGAATTAATTTGTGGAACATGGAGAATAGTGGTCAATGTTTCAATATAATTGACATAAAACAAAAGAATATAGAAGATTTGACTAGTAATTTCAGTGCTTTGCTTGCCGACAATTCTTTACTTCTACCAATAGCTAACCGAATGCTTGACCTAGCAATGATGCTTAATGTACTGTGATGCTGCCCCACTTCATTTCTTTTTGTTATTTTGTAAGTGCTTCCATCTCTTCTGCAAAGATACTTCAGCTCAGTTGCATCCGGTTCACTGTAATCTGCTTGCTTATAGCAGTTCAAAGGTTTTATCCGTCTAGTTGATACGCTGCAATCAGCCTTATGCAATCATAGTGCAAGGATGTGAGTGTCGGCCAACTAAGTTGTTTGATTTTAAGGTCCATTGTGCATTTATACCGTAAGTTTTCTTGTCATCTCATGTGTTCTGTTCCGATACATGGCATCAAAACCTTAGACACAAGATGGAGAGCAGTGGTTCTAAATCATTTTTCACAGAGATCATTGCATCAATCTTCAACATAAAATTTGTTGCTAATGGTCGATACCTTATGAATCGTGATTACTTAAACTTAAGGGTAAGCTGATTTTCATGGTTTATTTTGTTAAAATTGGCAACATCTCTGAACAGCTAAAAAAGAAGATAAGAAAAATGAATCAATGCAAGCACACCACAAGTAGATGGGCCGCTACATAGTTGGTTTCTGTTCCTCTACTCAATGATAAGAGAGAATAAAATAACCAAGTCCGTCTTAGTCAATTATATCTTTCTCCTTTTGGGATTGAAATAATTCATCATCTCAGTAAATGTTTTGGGATTTAAGCTAATTCATTATCTCAGTAAATGGTGCTTCTCTTAAATATCTTTCTCCCCTTATGAAGTGTTGCTGACAATAAAAGGTTTCTATAGATTATTGAATGATTCTATCTTATCCATCATTGTTATTTGATCTCTTTGAAGCAGAACAAAGTGCTTTTATGGTTTTCTCGCTTTATTATTGCAAGTAGTGCTTTGCATAGAAGCAAAATGTCCATTGAGGGAATGCTAAAAAGTAGGGTTAGAGTTAAGAAAAGAATACTTTCTTGGCTTGCAGTACGGACACGATCCATTGACTGGTTTCTAAAAATATAAGATAATAACTTTCCAATTTTCCTTGGCATGGTGGTGGAAATGTTGGGCGGTAGAACTTAAAAATGGATCATAAGCATCTATTGAAATTCAGTGAAAGAGATAATCTCCTTGAGTATTTAACTTATTCATTCATGTATTTGAAGAAAAGATGAATCTATTTAGGAACATTGACTGCTAAAACCTTACATAAGGCCATTTTTATGTTTTGTGTCACTATCTTGCTTTTCTTCTGTGGTATTTTAACCTTGAATTGTCATTGATTTGAGTATTGTTTTCCTCTCACTATTGCCTTCTGAATGTGTTCAAATAGCTTTGGGATCTGCATATGGGCTCTAAACCAATTGCAACATTCAAAGTTCTTGATCATCTTTGCCAAAGGGTAGCACATATCGAATGATGGTCAATCTAGTAAGATTTGTTCATCACCATATGTTTGGCTACCTTTATATGTATCAGTTGTTATGTTTTCATTCCTTTAGTTTACGACAAGTGAATTTCAATATAGAGGATTTTCATTAGTCCATTATTGTTATCCTTATCAGTAACATAGTAAGGAGAGTAATTTTCCTTTTTATTTTCATTTGTAGCTTCCTTAGTTAAAGTCATAAAGATCTTCAATTGTTCCCATATGCACTTTTACATATTTTGATTTCAAGAAGTCGTGCTCTAGTCAAATTTGATACTATGGCCTTGCTAAATATGGACAATAAGTTCAGCATGAGTTAATAGATCATAGGAGGCATATCCCATGCTTGATGCTGGACTACAATCGTAATATATGTGCAAGCTGAACCTCTCTTAGTAATAGTCAGTCGGCTCAATTATCTCTACAAACCTATGTTCTCTATCGGAGCAACTCTGGCAGCATGGATTATTTCCCTGCATCTTTCCAACCGCTAAATTTGAACAATGCTTGTCAGTAAAGGTGTCCAGGAACCGAACTAAAAATCAGATCGAACCAAACCGAAAAACCGAATTTTCGGTTCGGTTATTCAGTTTGGTTAGCATAAACCGATGTTTTATTGGTTGGGTTTTATCGATTAACCGAACTTGAACCGAACCACAAACCGATAAACCATTAAAATTCGATTTTATTCTCCCCGTCTCGTCTCTTTGGCTCGATTTCACGTGCCTCCCTCCAATCCATGGTGGCCCGGCTCAGAGCCCCGGCCCCCTCCCGGCGGCAGCCGTAGTCACCGCATGGCGGCCGGTGCTGGCGGGACGGTGATGGTTAGAGCGTCGACGTGGAGGGCGGGAGAGGAGTTAGGTAGGGAGAGCCGCAGGCTCGAGAAGAAGCGGCAAAGATGGATGCGGAGATGGAGGCAAATTGCAAGAGAGCATTTTGAATAAAAGTGGGTCTTATCCGCAAAACACAGAGGAGAGAGAAGGAGGAAGACAAAGTCGCCGGTGTGCGCCTCGGCCCTCATCTCTCACAACCTCCCTTGCTTCCCGAGCTGTGACGCCCTCTCCTCCATCTGCGACGACACGGCGATGGGCGGCGGCGACGGGGATGGGATGGGGAGGACAACGCGGGTAGCGGATCCGAGGAGACCGGTTGTGGTCGAGAGGGGTCCGTGAGTTTTTTTCTCTCGCCGTTGATCTTTTGGGGTTTTGATGATGCGAGCATCCAGGAAGACGACGTGGAAAGGAAAGAGGAAATAAAAGAAATGCAAACGGCGAACCGAAATTGGCTCGATTCAATTCGAAAAAATTTCTTCGGTTCGGTTTTTCAAAAACCGAACCAAACCGAACCGTTGACACTCCTACCTGTCTATTTCAACGCCGGTCTTATACTTTCCATTTAGAAGACATTAAATATCGTATATGATCTGAGTATTATTGATTATGTCATCTCTGGAAGTTGGGAGCTTGTTATCTTAGCAGAAAGTACAGGCTGGTTATCAGTCGATTGAGAATTCTTGCCTTAAGTTGCTAACATAGTAGATTCAACCAGGTGATTCTTCTGCTTTTTAGCTGTCACGTACAATTGAGATCTAACATAGTAGGTTGTTATCAAAAATATATGTTTTATAGTGTTTCTATTAGATGGTTGTTATTTTTTCTTCTAAGACAAATGGATGTGATAGGTGGCGGCTATGGGGTTGAACCCTAAAAAGCATTTGGGGAAAGATATCTCATTCTTGTACTGATACCTCCATAAATTGAAAGAGTACATAAGTGTTAATTACAAAGCATGTTGTTATCTTCTTGTTGTGCATCGACTGTGATTTATTGGCATTTCTCACTTTTGAACCTCGGCCAGGTTGTATGGAATTAACGTTTGTAGAGAGGGAGCACGAAACTTCAACTCTCAGATTGTCCTCTTGTCATAAGTTTATTCTTGAACCCATTGTACAGTGCTCCATTTTTCTGTTCATTGTGATTTCTTCCTTGAATGGGACAAGTACTATCTATTCTTCCATTTTCTATTGTTCACAATTTATTTGTCACCCATTTTTTTTGTAAAGGGATGTAGTGTTTATGAAAAGCAAATTACTAGAATCCAAAATATAAGGTATATTTTTTATGCTAGGCTCTATGGTTGTGTTTACTTAGTTTTCTTGAAATGAGTTACTATGTTTTCGGTTTTAGATTCTACTCAAGCTATGTGCGGTTCCTCAAACAAAGGTAGTCTGATTTTATTGTTTTAACCTCATTAGAACCTCTGTGGAACCTGAAAATGCCGCTTATAACATCAAACATGGCTTTTCCTTAAAGATCTACCCAATGGCGGAGACAATTGTTGCATTGTTTCTCCTGAAATTGAAAAAAAAAAAAAAACCTATTGGAACTTGGAATCGACCTTGGAATCTGTGATAGAGTAGGTTCACGGTTCTTGGATCTAGTAGGTTCCGGTTTTCAAAAATGAGGAACTTGTACTGACGGAGGTTCCGGTTCCCAAAATGAGGAACATGTACCTGATAGTAGGTTCCAAGTTCCAAAATAAGGAACTTGTGCCCGAGACGAGGTTCTAGGTTCAAACAAAACTTGTAAGGAACCAGAATCACACCCCTAGTGCACGGGCTCACGCACTGTTGGCACCCAGAACGGCCGCCAGTCGTAGGGTCGCCACCGTTCGCACCTTTCACTTGTCATAATAATATATCACTCGATACCATAGAATTATAATAAGTCCATAAGTCCTGGGGGTTTATATCATTTAGATCGGTCCTGCGCAGCTTATATATATAGCGAAGCAAATCCAACATCTCCCTATTCCAAATTTAGAGACAATGCACACCAACTAAAACTTTTATAGGATAAAAAGCAGAACACTTTTCCGGCTATATTTCAAAAGATGATCGACATCTTTCCATGATCGTATGCTTAAAGCCCATCGATCGGATGTCGGTGTCCAAAAGTTCCTTCCTCATTTGTCCTCCTCCTCATGGTCATATTCAATCACTCGGTCCATCTACTAGTGACGGTGGCAGAGGTATCTTGACTTAGTCTGAAATGTTTGTCTCAAACGGGGTAAGTATAACCACTCGCAGATAAAGATTCATTAAGCTATATCACGCAGTATCATCAATATGTAGATTCATGCAAGATAGACAAAAACAGTAGCATCAAAATCATGAAATTCTTCAATGCAATGGCAAGTACAATTTGAAACCCTCAAGATGCATCATGTCCAGTTACACAAGTCCCGATCATAGGGCCAAACGTAATGACATGTCCCATTCCATGTCTGCATTTAGTCCCATAACAAGACCAC
>NC_052614.1:34747580-34841864 GCF_016545825.1 Eucalyptus grandis | reverse complement strand
TATCTCCAAAGAGGCATCTGTACCGAGTGGACCCCATAGAAAATGTATTCACCTTTTTGCACTCATGTGTGCAGTGTGCATCTTTAATTTTTCATGAACGTTGACCATGCCTCTCTTCTTACCATATATAATGCAAAAAAAATAAGAACGGATGTCCCAATCATCTAAAGACGTAAATTACTTTGCAATTCTCATACACCAGTTAAGTCTAAAGGTTTCATTTGGGCAGGTGGCTTTTATCCATGGCAGTTTGTATGATTTGAACAAATATTTTCGGTTCTTCAAGTAGAAAATTCTTAAGGCCATGACCAACTGCTTGAACCCTAGGTTGAGACTCCTATATATACACCAGCACTCCAACCTCAGTTCTCGCAACAACAAGAACAATTTCGTTCCTGTGCAATAACAACAAAAAGGATGAACCTTCCTTGTTTAGGAAAGAAGCTGTGTGTCTTTGTAGTGCTCCATGGCCTAAACTAGTCTGCATCTGCAGGTCCTTTTGCTTCCTCTTTTCTCATTTACCGCTTCTTGCTCCTCCGAATCAACTCCTTTTTGCATCCAAGTTTCTACTTCGTCTTCCTCGTTCCCTGGCTTCTGGGTCCTCAAGGACTTAAGGCCACGGACCAATTCCTTTAGGCCCAGGGACTTGGATCTGTTCTTCACCTCCCGTCTCTGCGGCAACCGTCTCAAACGCATGTCCACGGTGGAGATGGGTCTTTTCAATTCCCAGCTTGTTGTGATGACTATCCTGATGTTCATCGGAGGGAGGTTTCACTTCCCTTGTTGAAACTAACTTACCAAAACGAAGCTCTGGTGGCTTATCAAACCAAAGAAAAAAGTCGCCTCTGTCAATAGCAATCTCTACCCCTCGAACCCAACAAACGACATCGTTGACCACATAGAGTTAGGTGAAATAACGAACTTAGATCGCCCGAACTCACAAGTAGACCCCACTTGTACAGATCACGAGACGAGTCCTTAGATCTTGACCATCTGAAATATTGTTCCGTTAGATTTTTTGTGTTTTGTAGTGTTAGGTTACCTTATAGGAGTCCATGTTCTCGGTGTTGCCATGGTTGTGCTTTATATGAAACGTGTTTCTAGCGCTAGAGACGTGCTGAAGACGAAGGGTCTCAAAATGATGACCTTTTCAGTCTTCACCATCGTGTCGACCTTTGCTAGTTGCGGGTTTGTCCCCACAAATGAAAACATGATTGTCTTCAGCAAAACTCCGGCCTCCTCTTGATTCTCATCCCTCAGGTCCTTCTCGGGAACACGTTGTTCCCGTCGACCTTACGGTTCACGATTTGGCTCATGGGGAAATTCTGGGTCAAAGCAGAAATGATGTACTTGTTGAGCAGGACAAGTGAAGTTGGTTACAAACACTTGCTTCCAAGCCTCTACTCGTCGCTACTGGTGGTCACGGTGTTGGGGTTTATTGGTGTTCAGTTTGTAATATTTTTGCTCCATGCAGTGGGATTCAGAGTTGCTGAGTGGATTGAGCTCGTATGAGAAAATCACGGGTGTGCTTTTCAGTGCGTGAACACCAGATATACGAGGCGAGACGATCGTCGATCTGTCGCAAGTTGCTCCTGCCATCTTGGTGGTATTCGTCGTCATGATGTGAGTCTCTCTCTCTCTCTCTCTCTCTCTCTCTCTCTCTCTCTCTCACCTAGCCATTCACTAATAAAATATTTGGCTGGCGATTTGGAAAAAGAAAAACAAAGGAATGTACATAAATTCCTGCCTATAATTTATTCTTCTTAAACCAAATAAAAGTCGCATGTAAAACAGTTTCTCACCTTGCCGCTTCCTATCCCCACTCTCCGTGTCTTATGATAGAAACATGGGCGTCTAGAGAAGCGAAACGTCAATCAATTTAGTTATTGACATGTGGCACATTATCTTGAAAAGTAAGTAAATGGTTTGGACGTATTTGAAAATGACTGCATCACCATCTCAAAGGGTCTTCCCCTTACTTGTAACGATTTCCATCTGACTTTTAACATAGTTATGATTTGTTCGTAAATTACTAAAATATTGACTCTTAAGGAAGGTTGCTAAAATAATTGCATTATTGAAGGATGAATAATCTAAAGCATTATTATGCGGCATTATTGGAGCTTTTCTTCAGTGTATTTGGGGCATTGTCCGAGGTTTTATGTTCATGCCATAATAGGTCAACTCATTTTTGTCACTTAGTCACTATTTGTATTCGAATTAAATATGGTGATGACGAAGATTGGCCAGATGCGACTTGATAAGAAAGTGGAGATTGGTTATATATTGCACGTTGAAAACTCTCTTAAGGTTGAGTAACCAAAACAACTTATGAAAACTGTCAATAATAAATTCTCCTAGACCAAGATGCCCCAATATGTACACACACTTAGGTCAACTGTGTAATGAGCTTTAATAACTTGGCGATTTTCACGACCCATGATTTTCAAGAATTTCACTGAAACAAGTAAGATTAATTTTAATAGAAAGGGCATTTTATTTAGCATTTGAGTTATTTGACCAGTGTTTTCGGAACATTAGTCAATTTTTATAGTGATTTAACTTTCAAAACATCAATTAAACAAGTACGAGAAGAATTACTAAATGGCTGGCAAGTTATAAGTCCTTAGCACAATCCGATTAGAACTCTGTAACCAGCATAAATAACCAGCATCTACCTTGTAAATACATATGCTTCTTTATCAAACCTACCACAACGCCTGATGATAATCAATATCGACCATTCTTCAACTAACAAGTTTGTCATCTAACACGCCGGATGTGCGTAAGTAATGTAAATGATAATGATTACGTGATCTTTGTCCATTAAATACTTTCATGTGTATAATCTTCAGGTACCTTCCCCGTATACCTCGTTTCTACCGGCAAAAGAGGATGAGAGGCTCCCGGGAACAGAGAAGGCAAAGAGCCGAAAAAGAATTACAAGCTACTGTTGGAGAATCTCAAATTCTCACAGCTCTCCTACGTGGCCATCTTTATCGTCATGGTTTTGCATTACAGAGAGGAAAAAGGTGAAGGAAGATCCCCTCAATTTCAATGTGTTGAACATCGTGGTCGAAGTGATAAGGTTAAGCATCTCTATTTCCCTCCTCTGCTTTAAATCTTGTTGTTTAAATGCGGATATCCATATTCATAGATAGTCAAACAGAAATAATACGAGCTACGAAATGATCTATAAATTTCAACACTACAATAAGTTTCAAGACTTTTGTGCATCTAATCAAATAAATGTAAATAAATAAAAATTAAATATTATAGTTTATAAATGGGTAACAGGACAACTGAATTTAATTAATTAGGATTTTTTTCAAAAGAATAGATTCTGAGGCACTGTTGAGTATTATTAGTGCTCACAAGGCACCATCCTCGTTACCACCTCCTCAAATTATTTAGACAATCTCCATGAAAAGGGAAAATTATCCAAAAGTCATAAACCTATTATATGGTAATCAATTAAGTTCTGAATCTTTCAAGTGCGTTAATGTAATCCTAAACTTTTGACAATTTATCCATTTAGTTTTAAACCTTTAGATGTGTCAATTTAATTCTAAATTTTTAGACGATTTGTCAATTTAGTCTTAAACATCCTAATTATGTCAATTTAGTCCTAAATATTTTGGTGATTTACCAATTAGTACTTTACACCAATGAAGCTTTCATGTGCATCAATTAAGTTATAAGCCCTCCAAATGCGTCAATTCAATGTCAACCATTTTATTTAGCACAACCGACGCTGATCTGGATAATATTTAAAATTTTAAAAAATTGAAGTACATTTTTCTTTTTCTTTTTTTCTTTTTTCCCTTTTTCCTCTTGACCATTGCCAACCTTGGGCAGGGATGCTCAAAGCTCGGCCTTGGGCAAGGGTTCCCTTGCTAGGGCTGGCAAGGGCAGCCCATGCTTGCCCAACCAAGGGCAACCTCCCGAGGGGCCTGCAAGAGCAACCTAATCAAACTTGGTGAGGGCAGTTGTTGCCTAGCAAGGGCCTCAAGCTCTCGCTAGTGGAGGGAGAAAAGGAAAAGAGAAAAAAAAAAAAAGGAAAAGAAAGAAAAGAATAGAAAAAAAGTAAGAAGAAAAGTTGAAGAAAATTGTCAACGTTAGCACCGGCAAGTACCATGTAATAGGATAGCTAGCATTGACTAAGCTACCATGTAAGCAATTTACAAGCAAAGCTAGCTGAAAGAACTATGTTAGGAAATCGTAAAAAGTTTAGAACTAAATTGACAAAATTGTCAAAATTTTAAGATTCAATAGGCATAATTGAAAGGTATAGAACTGAATTAGCCGCCATGTAATAGGTTTATGATTGAATTAGCATAATTAAAAGTTTTATGATTGAAATGGCCGCTGTATAATTTTTAGGATATTTTTTCCCCAGTAAAGTGATCCATGGCTTGGCCATGATCCGTGTGAACCGCCTCGAGGACGTCGCCCTCTCCCATTCGAAGACCCTCTAGGCACTTGATCGCACGTTTCCTCACGTTGTTGACCGTTTGCTTGAGTCAAACATTTGGATAATACGTTTCCGTGAGAACGAAAAATAATGTCGACACTTGGTTGTCGGTTAAAGCCTTGCTAGGATGACCAATCATGATCCCCCAGCTCTACGTGATTTTAATTGGTGCTAATCAAATATTCGATCAGCTAGGCCAACGAAAAAACGTATTTGCGTGATTTTCATAGGTGATTACCACATATTGTCAACATTTTCAAGGTCTAAATTATTGGATAAACTATGTTGCAGGAATAACATCACTTATGTAGCCTGGCGCGGTAAAGGTTGCCAAAATAAAAGTTATCTTCTTTTGTTTCGTCAATAGTCACACCCCCCTATTATGAGAGCTCTCAAATCATACTGATATATTAGTGCAATGGCAATCACACGTACTAGATGCGGGTAAATTCATAAGTAATTTGCTTTTGTGTCGTGAAAGTGATAGACATGTATCCATAACATGAACAAACTAGTGTGATGAAGTCACGATTTATGAAATTGCAGCGCATATGGGAATGTCGGATTCACGATGGGTTACAGTTGTGAACTACAACTAAGGCCCGTTGAAGGCTGCGAGGACAAGTGGTATGGATTCTCTGGAAAATGGAGTGATCAAGGCAAAATCATTCTCATCGTCGTCATGATTTTCGGAAGATTAAAAAAGTTTAACATGAAGGGTGGTCGAGCTTGGATACTCTTGTGAGAGAGACAAAAAAGACCTTGTTACACCCCCCACGAGCAAGCAAATGGAGCATCACTAGATCTAGAGATCAGGGCAAAATCATCCTCATTGTCTTCATGATTTTGCTCCTTCAACTTCTTTTTTAATCTTGTCCAGTACACAAGGTGTTCTTACTGTGAAAAATTAACATACCACAGAGTTGGAGGCATAACTAGGTTTAGAGACCACAACGTAGATATCCCGCGTCAATATATCGCATGTAAGACTTGACCATAATTGAAAATTCTCGAGCTTTTTGCTTGTACTTTTTTCAGTTATTACATTGTGCACTAACGGTGGAATTCGGATTCCACCGTCGGGGCACAATATATGGAAATTTCCGGTGGCGTTGACATAGGTACCAAAAAACTGTGACGAAACCAATCCTGCCCATATTATATGCACAATCCCATGCTAACATCCTCCCAGGGCTACAATGGTACCGGAAGTGGAGTATACAAACCTTGATGGAAATGGCTTTTTGATCTTTGACAAGTTGCACACCTTGAGATGATAGCATGCACATCTCCACTCATCTTTGGCCAATAGAAATGCTCTCGAAGAACCTCAAGAGTTTTGTTAATACCAAAATGACCGGCCAATCCTCCACCATGCGCTTCTCGAATTAGTAATTCGCGAAAAGAACTCTTCGACACACATAATTGATTTCCTTTAAAAAGAAAGCCATCTTGCAAAGAATATATATACCTTGAACTCCCCGCTTGCAATTGTTGATGATGGATGAGAACTCCGCATCTTCAGAATAAAGTTCTTTCATTGATTGAAATCCAAGAATCCTAGAGTCCAGAACCGCAAGCATAGAATATCTTCTCGATAAAGCATCTGCTACAACATTAGTGTGCCCGGTTTATATTTTGAGACGAAAGAAAAGGATTGAAGAAATTCTACCCATTTTGCATGTCTCGAATTAAGCTTCCGTTGGCCGCTAATAAACTTAAGCGCCTCATGATCATAATGAAGGACAAATTGCTTTGGCCTCAAATAATGACTCCAATGATCAAGAGCTCCGGACAATGGCATAGAACTCTTTGTCATAAGTCGAATAATTCCTTTTGGAATCGGATAGCTTTTCGCTAAAATATGCCAATGGTTTTTGTGCTTGCACTAGAACAGCACTAATACCAACTCCACTTGCCTCACACTCAACTTCAAATACTTTATCAAAATCAGGAAGTGCAAGAATAAGGTACTCACAAAGTTTCTGCTTGATTATGTCAAAAGCGTTTTGAGCAGCCTTTGTCCATTCAAAAGCACCATTCTAAATGCATTCAATTATAGGAGCCATGACGGTACTAAAGTTTTTGACAAACGTCGATAGAAAGAAACAAGTCCATTAAAACTTCTTACATCAAAAATGGACTTCGGAATCAGCCAAGTCTTCATAGCTTCCACCTTGGTTTGATCAACAGAGATTCCATCTTTGGAAACCACATAACCAAGAAACACAATGCTTGGAGAGAAGAACTCACATGTCTCCATTTTAGCATATAGTTTTCGTTCTCTCAAGACATTAAAGACCTATTTTAAATGAGAGATATGCTCCTCCTCGTTCCTGCTATAAACAAGAATATCGTCGAAATAAACAACGACAAATCAACCAATAAAAGAACGAAGAACCTCGTTCATAAATCTCATGAAGGTACTCGGAGCATTAGATAATCCGAATGGCATAACCAACCACTCATAAAGGCCTCCTTGGTTTTGAAAGCCGTCTTCCATTCATCTCCTTCTCGCATTCTGATTTGATGATAACCACTCCGCAAATCTATCTTTGAAAACACAGAAGAACCATATAATTTGTCAAGCATATCATCAAGTCTAGGTATAGGGTACCTATATTTAATGGTGATGTTGTTGATGGCCCGACTATCAACACACATGCGATATGTACCATCCTTCTTAGGCACAAGTAGAGCCGGAATAGAACAAGGACTCATGCTTTCTCGAACGTATCCTTTGAGGATAAGTTCATCGACTTGTCTTTGCAACTCATTTGTATCCTCCGGATTGCATCGATAAGCTGGCTTGTTTGGTAGCGGAGCACCGGGGATCAAATCAATTTGATGCTCAATACCTCTTATGGGAGGTAATCCAAGTGGCAAATCCTCCGGAAACACATCTGCAAATTCTTTCAACAAGCAATGCATTTTTGGATTTATGGGTCGCTCTATCTCACTCTTTTTCTCGACCACAAGCAAAGCAAATACATTCTTTTGTTTGCTAATGGCTCTCTCAACCCGTCTCTCACTCAAGAACAGATTTTCCTTACAAGTGTTTGCCTCCCCAGGTTGATTATTATGTATCGAATAAGGACTCAATGGTAAAAGAGTAATGCCTTTTTGTTCCTTATGAAAAGAGTATGTGTTTTTCCGACCATCATGCATAGCATTTATATAAAATTGCCACGGTCTACCCAATAACAAGTGGCATGCCTCCATAGGAATCACATCACATACAACCTCATCTCGATAGTTCTTCCCAATCGAAAATGATACAAGAACGCCTTTGGTTACCTTGAGTTCATTCCCTTGATTGAGCCATTGGAGCTTGTATGGTTGAGGATGTTTCATTGTTGGAAGCTTCAGCTTGTCGACAAGAGTTGTCGAAGCAACATTGGTGCGCAGCTCCCACCATCGATGATCACCGAACACATTTTTCCGTTAATAGTGCAACGCGCGTGAAATAAATTCTCCCTTTGCTCTTTATTAGGAGAAACTTCAACATGCAATGCTCTTCGGATGATCAACAGCTCACCATCATCGGCAATATTTTGGTCTTCTCCACAACTTCTTCTTCCTGATTAGATTCGGAAATATTTTGGTCTTCATTGTCAGCCTCTTGAAGTGCCGAATTGATCTCCTCAATTTCTTGAAGAGTCATAACTCTCCGATTTGGACAATTTGCTTGTAAATGCCCAAACCATGGCACTTAAAGCATTTCCTTGCATCACCTTCAAACTTCTTTTTGGACTTCTTTGGAAGGCTCTACATTCTTTCCCTTGCCTTTGTCTTTTGTTGACGTACTCTCTGTTGGAGAAATCTTCTTGAAGTGTTTTGAAGTTGACAAATCGTTTCTATCAGTCTAGTCGAAGGCTTGCGACTCTGCTATTTAAAGTCTGAAGACCTTGGGACAGCCAGACTCAAGACTCAAAGTCTATCCTCATTGACAGTCACTAATCCGTTGAAGAAAGGTTATCGAACTGGATGTTTTGTTGAGGATTTAACCTTATCAACTGGAGAAGATCTTATGGCTGGAGAAGACATAAACGGAGTCCTTTGATTGATCGAAGATTGATTCGATAATTGAAGATCCGGTGATTGCCTAAATATTATTGGAAGGTTCTGCTTATGGAAACCGAGATCCTGATTGTATGGGCGAACAGGATTGATGGTCTATCAACACGATCCTTTAATAGCTTGAACAATCTTCCTAATTGATTCCGTCCAACGGTAGATTGGAGGAATTCCTTTGTAAGTGCCAACGGGTATGATGGCATAAAGGAGTATATAAGGAAGACTGTCTTAATTGTTCAAGGTGTGCGCGATAGAAGAATTCCAAAGTCTGAAGCTCCTTTTTGTTTAGACAAATCCTTTGAGCGAATACTTGTATACGAAAGAGAGAGTCTATATTTGTGAGAAATCTTGAGGAGGTGTGGTAGAACATCTACACTTTGTGGAATCAAGGCAAAGGCGTGCTGTAACCTCTCTTGTTCATAGTGGAATCCAGCCAATAGGCTGTCAAGAAGAAGAGTGGACGTAGGCTTGATATAAGCCGAACCACTATAAACCGCGTTTTAAATTTTCTCTTCTCTCAGTCTTACTTTGATTATCGTTTCCTCCAACTGTCTAGTATTGTGCAATTGATTGAGAAAAATTCTTTATATACCTATTCACCCCCCTCTAGGTACTCATACTAGCAATATCAATTGGTATCAGAGCTTGTGTACTTACTTTATTTGAAGTGTTTTACTTCGTAGTAAAAGATCCATGGCTAGTATGCTAGCACCGGGGGCTGATGGAAGGGCAAAGCAATACCAGACCACCCTACTTTGATGGAAAGGATTACAACATCTGGAAGAACAAGATGAAAGCTTTCCTTCGATCAAAGGATCCTCTGGAATGGGACGTTGTAGAAAAGGAATTACTCCTACCACTGCATCAGTCTCTGAAAGAGGAAAAGAAACTGATGAAACCAGCGGAATGTCTCAGGAAGAAATAATCAAGAGACAAGCACTCGATGCAAAAGCAATTTACTCCTTATATTGTGCTTTATCACCAACTGAATATAATAGAATATCTTCTTGTGGTACAGCAAAAGAAGTTTGGGACAGATTTCATGTCACCTATGAAGGAACAGATCGATCAAGGAAACAAGAATCAACATTCTTCTCGGTCAATACGAAGCCTTCAGAATGAAACCGGAGAATCTATATCGACATGTTTAGTCGTTTTACGATATTGTGAATGGTCTTGAAAATCAAGGTCAACCAACTTCGATCCCATGAAGGTAAACAAGCTACTGCGTGGACTCTCCAGGATTGGAATCATATAAAGACTTCGATAAGAGAGACGCAAAGAATTATGCCACTATCTCTGTCGGCGAGCTAATTGGAATTCTTCAGTCTTATGAAGTGGAACGGATCAATGAAGATGAAGATCCAAAAGGTAAGAAATCCATTGCATTAAAATCAAATGATTCTGATGATACAGATTCTGAAGAAGATATGGACGATGAGGAGCTTGCTCTCATGATAAGAAGATTCAAGAAAACTGAATAGAAAAGGAAGAAGGTTCAACTCAAATAAACAAAGCTTTCAAAGACTGACAGACCAAGTCCGTTGATGATGAGGAACCAAACAAAGACATAGTCTACTTTGAATGTAAGAAAAAGGGACACATCGTACCCTAACTGTCCTCTTCAAGAAGAAGAAAGGAAAAGCTGAAAGATTTCGAAAAGCTCTCAAAGCCGAAACCTAGAGTGACACAGAGTGTGAAGAAAGTGATAATGAATATGCCAATCTATGTCTAATGGCACAATCAGACTCAGACTCTGGATTAGACTCAGATAGTGAATTTGAGGCAAGTAATATTAAAATTCCTGTCAAAGTTTCTAAATATATTGATGAATTATGTTTTAGTCTTCAGACTTCTCTCAAAAGAATTTTCGAACTGAAAAAGGAAAACTCAGCTCTAAAACAAAAGGAAAATATTTTAGTAGAAAGAGTTAAAAGTCTAGACTTGACTGTTTCCACTCTTAAAGAAAATGAAGATGATCTTTTAAAAGAAAATGCTTTTTTAAAAACAGACTTATCAAATATCTCAAAGAAATTTTCAATAGGGTCCGAAAAACTTGAGAAAATTCTTTCAACTCAAAGACCTTACTTCAATAAGTCCGGTCTAGGTATGACAGAAGAAACAATTCCCCTGATTGATTTTCGTAAAGTAAAAGAAAGAATTGAGAAAAGACTCTCGAGAGAGGTTTACAAAAATCACTTCAAGAAAGTTTTTGTAAAATCTGTAGGTAGAAATGCTCTAAAATGTTCAAAATGCAACAGTCCGAATCGCTTTGAAAAAGAATGTCCTATGGTTTGGAAACCTGTTAAGAGAATATGGGCTAATACTGCTTATGTTACTAACACAAAAGGACCCAACAAAAGTTTGGGTACCAAAGAAAGCTTGAGACTCTTTTTTAAATGCAGGTCACCGTTAAGAAAAAGGTAAAGTGGTATCTTGACAGTGGATGCTCAAGACACATGACAGGAGACTCAAATTGTTTTATAAAGATTGCTCAAGTAAATGGTGGAAAAGTTTCATTTGGAGGAAACATAAAAGGGAGTATTGTGGGATTTGGAACTGTGAAAATTGGAAATCTCACAATAAGTAATGTTTCCTTAGTGGAAGGACTCAATTACAATCTTCTCAGCATTAGTCAATTGTGTGATACTGGTTTCAAGATCTTTTTTCAAGAAGGAATATGTTCTGGAATCAGTAAAGACTCTACTCAGTCTTTCATGGGTCGTAGACATGGAAACATTTATCTTCTGGATGTGAAACCAAATGAATCGCAATGTTTTATCTCAATTCAAGACGAAGCAAGCTTATGGCACAGAAAGCTTGGTCATGTCAACATGAAGCAATTAGCCAAAATCTCATCAAAGCAGCTTGTTCGAGGACTACCCAAATTACCTTATCAAAAGACTGATCCATGCACTCCATGTATTCTGGGAAAGCAGGTAAGAAATTCATTCAAGCCAATAAATCATGTCTCTACTAATCATGTACTACAGTTGTTGCATATGGATCTCTTCGGACCAACCAGAACACAGAGTATTGGAGGTAAGAAATATTGCCTAGTAATTGTGGACGATTACTCCCGTTTTACTTGGGTATATTTCCTTGCAAGTAAGTCTGAAACCTTCTCGTATTTTGAAAAGTTTGCTAAAAAGGTTCAAAATGAAAAAGGATGTGTTATCTCAAGTATAAGAACAGATCATGGAGGTGAATTTGAAAATCAAGTTTTTACAAAATTTTGTGATGAATCTGGCTTTAATCATGTGTTCTCCTCTCCATATACTCCTCAGCAAAATGGAGTTGTGGAAAGAAAAAACAGATCTCTTCAGAAATGGCTAGAACTCTTTTAATTGAAAGCAAGATTTCTTCACGATTTTGGGCTGAAGCTGTTTCAACAGCATGTTATATCATCAATAGAGTCTTCTTAAGAGCTATTCTATAGAAAACCCCTTACGAATTGTTCAAAGATAAGAAGCCTATTGTTTCATACTTTCATGTATTCGGTTGCAAATGTTTCATATTGAAAAATGCAAAAGATCGAGTTGGTAAGTTTGAAGAAAGATCATATGAAGGTATCTTCCTCGGATATTTTACATCAAGCAAAGCCTTCAGAGTCTATAACAAGAACAGCCAGTCTGTGGAGGAGTCAATGAATGTCAAATTTCAAGACTCAACGCAAGATGAATCAAGTCAGACTCATCAAGAAGAGTCTGAACCTGCTCCAGATCTTCCAAAGCTTACAACTCAAGAAGCATCTCAGACTCTGGAAAACCAGCTTCAAGATGTTCGTGAAGATCCAAACAAAGAAAGAGATCATCAACCAGACAGATCAACGAGTAGCTGGAAGCACAAGTCCAGTCATCCCAAAGATCTTATAATCGGCGAAATGAATGAAGGAAAGGCAAGAAGAGTCTAGTGCTGTGGCTCTCGTTTCTGAAATTGAACCAAAAAGCATAGAATAAGCTTTATCGGATGAAAGCTGGATTGAAGCTATGCAAGAAAGAGCTCCCGGACAGTTTAGCATTAATGATGTCTGAAATTGACATCCAAACCAAAATGTAAAACTGTTATTGGAGCTAAATGGGTGTTCAAACAAGATGAATGAGAAAGGAAAAGTCATACGAAACAAAGCAAGACTCGTGGCCAAGGGATATACGCAAGAAGAAGGAATAGACTATGATGAGACTTACGCTCCAGTAGCAAGGTTAGAAGCTATTCGCCTATTACTTGCGTTTGCTTGTTATAAGAATTTCAGGTTATTCCAAATGGATGTCAAAAGCGCCTTCCTAAATGGAGTCATCCAAGAGGAAGTTTATGTGGAACAACCACCGGGGTTTGAAGACCCAAAGAAGCCGGACTCGGTCTTGGTGAAAGAAGGCTCTGTATGGTTTAAAGCAAGCACCTCGAGCTTGGTACGACAGATTAAGCAAGTTTTAATACAAAATGGTTTTTCAAGGTAAAGTGGATACTACTTTATTTATCAAAAAGGAGAACAAAAGTTTCTTACTTGTTCAAATATATGTGGACGACATTATTTTCGGAACTTCTAATGAAAATATGTGCAAGAAATTTTCTAAGTCTATGCAGGATGAATTTCAAATGAGTATGATGGGAGAGTTAACATTCTTTCTTGGTCTTCAAGTAAAACAATTGAAGGAAGGAACTTTTATTTATCAAGAAAAATATGTTAATGATCTTGTCAAAAGATTTGACTGAAAGGTGCAAAAAAGACCGACATACCGATGTCAAGTTCTTTGAAGATAGACAAAGATGAAGAAGGGAAGAAAGTTGATCAAAAGCTGTACAAGAGCATCATTGGTTCACTCCTTTATCTTACTGCTTCTAGACCTGACATCTTGTTGAGTGTTTGCATATGTGCTAGGTTTCAATCAGATCCTAGAGAATCCCATCTCAGTGCTGCGAAACGCATCATTAAATATGTTGCTTCATCATCAAGCATCGGTCTTTGGTATCCTAAGAAGGCAGACTTTAATCTTCAGGATATTCAGACCGGGCTCTTTGCGGAGTTGATAGAAAGAGCACTTGAGAACTTGCCGCTGCTTGGAAGGCAGGATGCTGTCTTGGTTTTCAAGGAAACAAAGCACCGTGTCTCTTTCAACAACGAAGCGAGTATGTAGCCACAGGAAGCTGCTGTTCGCAAATTCTATGGATAAAACAACAGCTAAGAGACTTTGAAATTGAAGACTCATGCACGGAGATTAATTGCGACAACACCAGCGCTATCAACCTCACCAAAAATCCAATTCTCCACTCAAGAGCAAAGCATATAGAGATTCTACATCACTTTATAAGAGACCATGTTCAAATGGAGATGTTTCAATTCAATTTGTTGACTCAAAGAATCAACTGGCGGATATATTCACAAAGCCTTTGAGAAAAATCAATTTGAGTCTATACGCTCCCGAGTCAACATTTTGAGGTATGAGGATATCAAAGTCTAAAGACTTTCAGACTCAGACTTACAAGACTTTATCTGAAAGACAGTCTTGGTACGTCCGTTAGACTATAAGTCTTTCTCTCTCAAATCTCATCTAGAAAATGTACGATTGTCAGACTGTGTTTAAATTGTTGCTATATTTAATTGACGTAAATATTGCATCGTTTCATTTTCAAAAGGGAAGTTATTTTTGAAATGGCTATTTTTGCGGAAAAAGACAATTATTTTGAAAAGGCATATTTTTATTTCCTTTATGACGGTTCGTTTATCCCTCTTTTTAACCGATCGTGAACTGTCGATTCCTCTTCACTTTTCTCTCAAAAACCCTGGAAAGCATCGATCCTCCATTCCCGTTTGTCTTCTTCGTTTAATCCTAAAAAAGTCGTCATCTTTCCTGGGAAAGTCAAGCAGGGAATCTTCCAAAAACTGAGAAAGATGTCATCTTCAAGAAAGTCTTCGAGAATTGCAAGCGAGGGGACCACGGCGGATGAGTGAGGGGGCCTACGCACTTCGATCTTGCGAAGATGAAGTGACTCCAAAACAGCAAGCGAGCCCACAACATTCTCAACAGCGTCATTCTCCTCCATCTAGTCCTCAAGGCGTTGATCATCAACAACAAGAAGAAATCATCGAGGATGCAGACCCTGTAAGAGTTCAAAAGCCCGCTTATATTTACCAGTTATATCGTGCCCTAAAAGGAATTCGTACTCCTTTGAACTACATTGATGATTTTCTTAAAGACAAAGGACATGGAAACGAATATATCTTTCTGAAAAAAATGGAAAGTTTGGGAATTGCTCGAAAAGGGTGGTTTGAGGAAACCCTTGCAAATATCCCAAGTGATCCTCGTGATCAAATAACCTGTAGATGGGAATGATGATGATAAATTATACAGTCAATTCCGACCAAAAATGGGTGTTGCGGTTGATAATCAAGGAAAAAGAGGAGATTTGTTCAGATCAAAGGAGCAAAAGGATCTGTACTCGAAATTGCTGAAGCGTGGGGTAATAAACCCTAGGAGTGTAGATTTTGATTTTCTGGATGCTGTGAATATGAACTTGAGGGAAAAGTTCAGTTATCTTCAACTTGAAAAGTTCTACTCGACTCTAGAGGCTTATGCTGAATTAACTGCATATTTCTATTCAAATCTAAGCTTTTTGGATGTGAATAGATTCTCGTTCAGCGTTAAAGACCAAGATTATGTTGTGGATATGAATATGCTGGCAAACGTGTTAGAAGTCGAAAGAGGAAGATATCAGCCAATCAAAGTTTCCATTGCTCGAGCCACTCTTGAACTGGTGAAGGACAGGAGAACAGATGAAAAGATCACCTACTTAAGGATGGGTGCATTCAACATCTTGCTTCACAAGATTGTGATTAATTGCCTCCGACCGAAATCAACTTCCAAGACTGATGTTTCAAGTTCAGAGGCCAAGCTGATGTATGCCATTCTCTTTGGAAAAAGGTTTTCTCTCCCTCACACTGTGATGTTTCACATGTATAGAGCAATGATGAAGGACAGAGGTCAACTCCCTTACCCAAGCCTTGTTACGAAGTTATTCAGACATCTGAATATTCAGCCTCCACAAATCTTTTGTGTTCGACCATGCGATCATATGGTGGTAGGTCTGAAAATGGTGACCAAAATGCGTCTGAAGGAACTGAGCAAGGAGTTGGAGAAATTCAAGGAGAAGACTCCTGCAAAATCTCATCAAATATCTTCTGCAGCTAAAAGAAAAGGGAAGGAGCCCATGGTTGCTCCATCCAAGAGAAGAAGAGCTCTCCTTGTTGAGGATGAAGATGATGAGGAAGACATCACCATCTCTGCATTGGCTTTGAAGAATTTAAGTCGTCCTGTTCCACAGAAAGAATCGGAGCAAATGACGAAAGAAACAGAGGAGAAGGAAGAAGAAGAAATAGAAGCTGAAAAAGAAACAGAGGAGGAAAGACCTGAAGAAGAAAGAAGAGAAGAAGGAGAACCTGAAGAACACTCTTCTCCACCTGTAGGCATGGAAACAGGGGGAGATCAGGAGAAAGGAGTGAAGTCTTCATGTCTTAATGCAAGTGAAGGAGTCAGTCGCTCACCAGCAGACCCAGAGGATGCTTATGCATCTCAATTTCCAGAGGAAGGTCATGAAGTTTCATCACCAAACCTGCAAGATTATGCTGATCTACCATCATCTGCATTTACTCCATCAGATCGAGCCGAAGCAAGTACTCAAACTGATAATGGAGCAGATTTTCGCAGAATCATGGATATTCTTTTGGAGATGCGAGGTCAGATTTATGCCTTGGGATGCGAAGTTCAAAGCTTGAAGAATGAAGGTCAAGCTTCTTCCTGTTCATTGAATGATAAAATGCAAGCCCTCTCTGTTCAAAATCAGGCCAATGCCAAGAGTGAGGAGATTGCACAGCTAAAGGAAGACTTTAAAAGGCTGGAAGGCATCGTTCAGTCTATGGAAGATTTCCAGCTTGTCCGCGTTCCCAAGCAATATTAACTTCATCTCATCCTTTTTAATGATGACAAAAAGGGGGAGAGATGCAAGAGTTGATCAAAAACCTTTCATTCAACTTTTAATTGTTTGTTGGATTGTTTTGTGGTTTGAATCTGTTTGACTTTGGTTTGTGTCTGGATGAGAACTGAACTAGACTTGGACTTGACTGCTTCTATTAACTAATATTGATATCTTATGGATGGCTTCATCATATACTGGACTAACCTATTTTCTGTGGTTGCAGATTCTAGTGTTATTCTGTTAAGCCATTTACCTCTATAAGATATGCATATGTGTTTGAGAAATGTTTTGCAGGTCAAAGATATCCAAATCTACAGGAAAGTTTTGTCACCATCAAAAAGGAGGAGATTGTTGGAGAAATCTTCTTGAAGTGTTTTGAAGTTAACAAATCGTTTCTATCAGTCTAGTCTGAAGGCTTGCAGACTCCGCTATTTAAAGTCTGAAGACCTTGGGACAGCCAGACTCAAGACTCAAAGTCTATCCTCATTGACAGTCACTAATCCGTTGAAGAAAGGTTATCCAGAACTGGATGTTTTGTTGAGGATTTAACCTTATCAACTGGAGAAGATCTTATGGCTGGAGAAGACATAAACGGAGTCCTTTGATTGATCGAAGATTGATTCGATAATTGAAGATCCGGTGATTGCCTAAATATTATTGGAAGGTTCTCGCTTATGGAAACCGAGATCCCGATTGTATGGGCGAACAGGATTGATGGGCTATCAACACGATCCTTTAATAGCTTGAACAATCTTCCTAATTGATTCCGTCCAACGGGTAGATTGGAGGAATTCCTTTGGTAAGTGCCAACGGGTATGATGGCATAAAGGAGTATATAAGGAAGACTGTCTTAATTGTTCAAGGTGTGCGCGATAGAAGAATTCCAAAGTCTGAAGCTCCTTTTTGTTTAGACAAATCCTTTGAGCGAATACTTCTATACGAAAGAGAGAGTCTATATTTGTGAGAAATCTTGAGGAGGTGTGATGCGTGATGGGTTGAGTGATTCAAGAACAGAGATTTTTCAGAGGGGATTTTTGTGGTTAAGTGTATGGAGTAGTGTATACGGGGAAGAAATGGAAAGGAATAAGAACAGATAAAAACAATCTCCTTCCAAGGTATAAAGGCAGCGCCACCAACCAAGGATGAGGATCGAGATCTACGAAGTTCACCACCAAGGCCTAAAGCTTCCACCAGCCAGGGATAAAGGACTTCGGGATAGGAGAAGCTCACCACCGAGGCTTAAAGATTCCACCAGCCAAGGATAAAGGGCTTCTTGGTTCACCACCGAGGAGTGATCTACGCTCCAAGGATAAAGAAACCTAAAGGAGTTATCCACTCTCAAAAGGAATTCACTCAAGCAGAGGAAATCTCACAATTCTCATTCATAAAATTCGTATCCTTACATTGGATAGTTTTCCCCTCTTTATAGGAGGATTTTAGAGTTAATACATATTAAAAACCGACCTTAATAGCCTAGAAACTGAAACCTTAATACATATTAAAAACAGACCTTAATAGCCTAGAAACTGACACCTTAATACATATTAAAAACAGACCTTAATAGCCTAGAAACCGAAACTGTCGACTCTTGGACTGCATGACAGTAAAGACACATAATAACTTAATAAAAGCCTTTATTAACACGGGAATTAAATTCCTTTAATCTTCGGCCTTCTGCATTCTTGAATCTTCAAATTCGAGCTCCTCCCTTGACCAGAAAATAATCATTTTGAAACTTCATCAGCTGGTCATTCACGACATTTCGAATGGTCTCCCATTGATAGTTATTCATTGAAAATGATCCATCGAAGCACATAATGCCCAATTTCCCTCTTGGCTTGGATAAACATCGATGGTTCCGAGTTGGTGGATAGAGCTACGTTGGATGCTCCCGCATCATCCTCCCCAGGTTGTTTGAGATTTGTCCTCAAATCTAGAAGGTTGTCATCCTCCAAGTAAGGAGAAAGATCTCCCACGTTGAATGTTGCTGAAACTCCAAACTCTCCCGGAAGGTCAATCTTGTAAGCATTGTCACCAATTCGCTCCAAAACTTTAAAGGGACCATCAGCTCTGGGCATGAGCTTGTTCTTTCGACGAAATGGAAACCTCTCCTTCCTCAAGTGAAGCCATACAAGGTCGCCCGGTTGAAATTGAGCCTTCTTGCGATGTTGATTAGCTTTCTTCTTGTAAGATTCGTTGGCCTTTTCAATGTTGGATCGAATCTGCTCATGAAGCTTCTTCATTGACTCAGCTCTTTTCTTGCCATCAAAGCTCACTTGAGAGTTAGACGGAATTGGAATTAAATCAATGGGTGTGAGAGGATTAATTCCATACACAACTTCAAATGGCGATCGACCAGTAGTATAACTTGGTGATCGATTGTAAGCAAATTCAGCATGCGCAAGCTTTAAATCCCAATCTTTCAATGATTTACTCACCATACCACGAAGAAGAGTGGTTAGAGTACGATTTGTTACCTCCGTTTGGCCATCAGTTTGGGGATGGCAAGCCGTGCTAAATAAGAGTCTTGTACCAAGCATTCTCCATAGAGTCCTCCAAAAGTGGCTTAAGAACTTGGAATCACGATCCGACACAATGGTCTTTGGTACTCCATGAATGCGGATAATCTCTTTGAAATATAATTCAGCAATATGAGATGCATCATTGGTCTTGTGACATGGCACGAAATGAGCCATTTTAGAGAACCGATCAACGACCACCATGATAGCATCTTTTCCTCTTTGAGTTCTTGGTAGAGCCACGATGAAATCCATGCTAACATCTTCCCAAGGCTGCAATGGTACCGGAAGTGGAGTATACAAACCTTGATGGAAATGACTTTTTGATCTATGACAAGTTGCACACCTTGAGATGATAGCATGCACATCTCCACTCATCTTTGGCCAATAGAAATGCTCTTGAAGAACCTCAAGAGTTTTGTTAATCCCAAAATGACCAGCCAATCCTCCACCATGCGCTTCTCGAATCAGCAATTCGCGTAAAGAACTCTTCGGCACACATAATTGATTTCCTTTAAAAAGAAACCCATCTTGCAAAGAATATATACCTTGAACTCCTCGCTTGCAATTGTTGATGATGGATGAGAACTCCGCATCTTCATAATAAAGTGCTTTCATTGATTGAAATCCGAGAATCCTTGAGTCCAGAACCGCAAGCATAGAATATCTTCTTGATAAAGCATCTGCTACCACATTAGTGTGCCCGGGTTTATATTTCGAGACAAAAGAAAAGGATTGAAGAAATTCTACCCATTTTGCATGTCTCGAATTAAGCTTGCGTTGGCCACTAATAAACTTAAGCGCCTCATGATCAGAATGAAGGACAAATTGCTTTGGCCTCAAATAATGACTCCAATTATCAAGAGCTCGAACAATGGCATAGAACTCTTTGTCATAAGTTGAATAATTCCTCTTGGAATCAGATAACTTCTCGCTGAAATATGCCAATGGTTTTTGTGCTTGCACCAGAACAGCACCAATACCAACTCCACTTGCATCACACTCAACTTCAAATACTTTATCAAAATCAGGAAGTGCAAGAATAGGAGACTCACAGAGTTTCTGCTTGATTACCTCAAAGGCGTTTTGAGCAGTCTTTGTCCATTCAAAAGCACCATTCTTCATGCATTCAGTTATAGGAGCCATGACGGTACTAAAATTTTTGACGAACCGTCGATAAAAAGAAACAAGTCCATGAAAACTTCTTACATCAGAAATAGATTTTGGAACCGGCCAAGTCTTCATAGCTTCTACCTTGGCTTGATCAACAGAGATTCCATCTTTGGAAACCACATAACCAAGAAACACAATGCTTGGAGAGAAGAACTCACATTTCTCCATTTTAGCATATAGTTTTCGTTCTCTCAAGACATTAAAGACCTGTGTTAGATGAGAAATATGCTCCTCCTCATTCCTACTATAAACAAGAATATCGTCGAAATAAACAACGACAAATTGACCAATAAAGGAACGAAGAACCTCGTTCATAAGTCTCATGAAGGTACTCGGAGCATTAGATAATCCGAATGGCATAACCAACCACTCATAAAGGCCTCCCTTGGTCTTGAAAGCTGTCTTCCATTCATCACCTTCTCGCATTCTGATTTGATGATAACCACTCCGCAAATCTATCTTTGAAAATACAGAAGAACCATATAATTCATCTAGCATATCATCAAGTCTAGGTATAGGGTACCTATACTTAATGGTGATATTGTTGATGGCCCGGCTATCAACACACATCCGATATGTACCATCCTTCTTAGGCACAAGTAGAGCCGGCACAGAGCAGGGACTCATGCTTTCCCGAACGTATCCTTTGAGAATAAGTTCATTGACTTGTCTTTGCAACTCCTTTGTATCCTCCGGATTGCATCGATAAGCTGGCTTGTTTGGTAGCGGAGCACCGGGGATCAAATCAATTTGATGCTCAATACCTCTTATGGGAGGTAATCCAAGTGGCAAATCCTCCGGAAACACATCTGCAAATTCTTTCAACAAGTAATACATTTTTGGATGTATGGCTCGCTCCATCTCACTCTTTTTCGACCACAAGCAAAGCAAAAACATTCTTTTGTTTGCTAATGGCTCTCTCAACCCGTGTCTCACTCAAGAATAGATTTTCCTTACAAGTGTTTCCCTCCCCAGGTTGATTATTATGTATCGAATAAGGGCTCAATGGTAAAAGAGTAATGCATTTTTGTTCCTTCTGAAAAGAGTATGTGTTTTTCCGACCATCATGCATAGCATTTATATCAAATTGCCACGGTCTACCCAATAACAAGTGGCATGCCTCCATAGGAATCACATCACATACAACGTCATCTCGATAGTTCTTCCCAATCGAAAATGATATAAGAACACGTTTGGTTACCTTGAGTTCATTCCCTTGATTGAGCCATTGGAGCTTGTATGGTTGAGGATGTTTCGTTGTTGGAAGCTTCAATTTGTCGACAAGAGTTGTCGAAGCAACATTGGTGCAGCTCCCTCCATCGATGATCATCGAACACACCTTTCCATTAATAGTGCAACGCGTGTGAAATATATTCTCCCTTTGCTCATTATTAGGAGAAACTTCAACATGCAATGCTCTTCGGATGATCAACAGCTCACCATCATCAGCTTTCTCCACAACTTCTTCTTCCCGATCAGATTCGGAAATATTTTGTTCTTCATTGTCATCAGCCTCTTGAAGCGCCGAATTGATCTCCTCAATTTCTTGAAGAGTCATAACTCTCCGATTTGGACAATTTGCTTGTAAATGCCCAAAGCCATGGCACTTAAAGCATTTCCTTGCATCACCTTCAAACTTCTTTTGGACTTCTTTGGAAGGCTCTGCATTCTTTCCTTGCCTCTGTCTTTTGTCGACGAACTCTCGCCCTTGCTTGAGGAAGCACCCTTAAAATAGGATGTCGCCTTTGTTGAGGTTCTGGAGGAAAACCTCTTGCTCTTCAATTGTTTTTCCACATTTATGGCTAACTTGCATACGTCTTCAAAGGACCAATACGGTTGAAGTTCAACCATATCAGCAATTTCTCGATTCATGCCGCCAAGAAAACGAGCAATGGTTTGCTCGGGAACTTCTGGAACTTCACTCCTCATTTTGAGTTGTTCAAACTCACGAATGTATTCTTCAACGCTCATCCCATGTTGTCTTAGGGAGTTCAGTTTCAGGAAGAGATCTTGCTTATAGTTGTCGGGCAAGAACCTCTTCTTCATCAACCTCTTGAGTTTTTCCCAAGACTTGATTCGGCCTTTTCCTTCCCTTGCTCGTTGATGCTTTAGATTCTCCCACCATAGAGAAGCATATTTGGTCAACCTTAGGATAGCAACCTTACATTTCTTCTCATCCGAATAGGATTTGAATTCAAAAATTCGTTCGGTTTTGTGTAGCCAATCTACAAAGTCATCGGGATTAAGATTACCGTCAAACTCGGGACCTCCACTTTAATGTCTCTTTCATCCTCCTTATGCCTCCCTCTCCGTCTTCGTCTTCGAATTGGAGATTCAGAATCACTAGAGTGCAGAATCGTTCGGTTGTCTCCAGTGGACTCGGAATCGACATCAGAATTTTGACGAGATTCAGAATCGTCACGCCGATGCCGTTCATTGGGACGCCTTGCTGGTTGTCCTTGTCTCGCCGGATTCTCTAGAAGATTGAGGACTCGCTCCATTTGTTGTTGAAGATTTTGGATTGCACGATCTCGCCTTTCGTTGTGCGCTTGCTCCAGAGTCAAGCCTCTAGGAACTTGTTCTCTAGGAACTTGTTCATCCATAAGGAATTTGTAACAAAAGAAAGAAAGGAATCACTCAAATGAGGTGAACCTGGAGCTCTGATACCAATATTTTGATGCGTGATGGGTTGAGTGATTCAAGAACAGAGATTTTTCAGAGGGGATTTTTGTGGTTAAGTGTATGGAGTAGTGTATACGGGGAAGAAATGGAAAGGAATAGGAACAGATAAAAACAATCTCCTTCCAAGGTATAAAGGCAGCGCCACCAACCAAGGATGAGGATCGAGATCTACGAAGTTCACCACCAAGGCCTAAAGCTTCCACCAGCCAGGGATAAAGGACTTCGGGATAGGAGAAGCTCACCACCGAGGCTTAAAGATTCCACCAGCCAAGGATAAAGGGCTTCTTGGTTCACCACCGAGGAGTGATCTACGCTCCAAGGATAAAGAAACCTAAAGGAGTTCACTCAAGCAGAGGAAATCTCACAATTCTCATTCATAAAATTCGTATCCTTACATTGGATAGTTTTCCCCTCTTTATAGGAGGATTTTAGAGTTAATACATATTAAAAACCGACCTTAATAGCCTAGAAACTGACACCTTAATACATATTAAAAACAGACCTTAATAGCCTAGAAACTGACACCTTAATACATATTAAAAACAGACCTTAATAGCCTAGAAACCGAAACTGTCGACTCTTGGACTGCATGACAGTAAAGACACATAATAACTTAATAAAAGCCTTTATTAACACGGGAATTAAATTCCTTTAATCTTCGGCCTTCTGCATTCTTGAATCTTCAAATTCGAGCTCCTCCCTTGACCAGAAAATAATCATTTTGAAACTTCATCAGCTGGTCATTCACGACATTTCGAATGGTCTCCCATTGATAGTTATTCATTGAAAATGATCCATCGAAGCACATAATGCCCAATTTCCCTCTTGGCTTGGATAAACATCGATGGTTCCGAGTTGGTGGATAGAGCTACGTTGGATGCTCCCGCATCAAGGTGTGGTAGAACATCTACACTGTGGAATCAAGGCAAAGCTGTGCTGTAACCTCTCTCTTGTTCATAGTGGAATCCAGCCAATAGGCTGTCAGTGAAGAAGAGTGGACGTAGGCTTGATATAAGCCGAACCACTATAAACCGCGTTTTAAATTTTCTCTTCTCTCAGTCTTACTTTGATTATCGTTTCCTCCAACTGTCTAGTATTGTGCAATTGATTGAGAAAAATTCTTTATATACCTATTCACCCCCCTCTAGGTACTCATACTAACAATATCACTCTCACCCTTGCTTGACGAAGTACCCTTAAAATAGGATGTCGCCTTTGTTGAGGTTATGGAGGAAAACCTCTTGCTCTTCAATTGTTTTTCGACTTTTATGGCTAACTTGCTTACATCGTCAAAGGACCAATACGGTTGAAGTTCAACCATATCAGCAATTTCTCGATTGATGCCGCCAAGGAAACGAGCGATGGTTTGCTCGGGAACTTCTGGAACTTCACTTCTCATTTTGAGTTGTTCAAACTCACGAATGTATTCTTCAACGCTCATCCCATGTTGTCTTAGGGAGTTCAGTTTGAGGAAGAGATCTTGCTTATAGTTGTCGGGCAAGAACCTCTTCTTCATCAACTTCTTGAGTTTTTCCCAAGACTTGATTCGGCCTTTTCCTTCCCTTGCTCGTTGATGCTTTAGATTCTCCCACCATAGAGAAGCATATTTGGTCAACTATAGGACATCAACCTTACATTTCTTCTCATCCGAATAGGATTTGAATTCAAAAATTCGTTCGATTTTGTGTAGCCAATCCACAAAGTCGTCGGGATTAAGATTACCGTCAAACTCAAGGACCTCCACTTTAATGTCTCTTTCATCCTCCTTATGCCTCCCTCTCCGTCTTCGTCTTCAAATTGGAGATTCAGAATCACTAGAGTGCAGAATCGTTCGGTTGTCTCCAGTGGACTCGGAATCGCCATCAGAATTTTGATGAGATTCGGAATCGTCACGCTGGTTTCGTTCATCGGGATGCCTTGCTGGTTGTCCTTGTCTCGCCTTTCGTTCATGAGGACTCGCTCCATTTGTTGTTGAAGATTTTGGATTGCACGATCTCGCCTTTCGTTGTGCACTTGCTGCAGAGTCAAGCCTCTAGGAACTTGTTCATCCATAAGGAATTTGTAACAAAAGAAAGAAAGGAATCACTCAAATGAGTTGAACCTTCAGCTCTGATACCAATATTTTGATGCGTGATGGGGTGAGTGATTCAAGAATGGAGATTTTTTTTAGGGGATTTTTGTGGTTAAGTGTATGGAGTAGTGTATACGGTAAAGAAACAAAGAAGAATAAGAAAAGGTAGAACGATCTCCTCCCAAGGTAAAAAGGCAGCACCACCAACCGAGGATGAGGATCGAGATCTACGAAGTTCACCACCAAGGCCTAAAGCTTCCACCAGCCAAGGATAAAGGACTTCGGGATAGGAGAAGCTCACCACCAAGGCCTAAAGATTCCACCAGCCAAGGATAAAGGGCTTCTTGGTTCACCACCAAGGAGTGATCTACGCTCCAAGTATAAAGAAACCGAAAGGAGTTATCCACTCTCCAAAGGAGTTCACTCATGTTGAGGAAATCTCATCATTCTCATTCATCAAATTCGTATCTCCCCTACATTGGATAGTTTCCCCTACTTATAGGAGAATTTGAGCCTTAGGAAATATTAAAAACAAACTTTAATGACCTAGGAATTAAACGTTCGACTCTTGAGCTACATAAAAATAAAAACAGCTTGGAACTTAATAAAAAACAAATTAACACGGGAACTAAATGCCTTTAATCGCCGGCCTTCCACATTCTCGAACCATTAGCTTTCCGTGTTCTTGAACATTTGGCTTTCCATATTCTTGAACCGCATTCGTGAACCTTTAGCCTTCCCAGAATTCGAGCTCCTCCCTTGACCAAAAAATAATCCTCCTGAAACTTCATCAATTGGTCATACAAGACATCTAAAATGGCCTCCCATTGATACCTATCGATATACCACAAAGTACCGATAAGTAATTAACATTATTCATTCAAAATGATCCATCGAAGAACATAATGCCCAACTTCTTTATTGGCTTGGATAAGCATCGATGGTTTTGGTTCTGAGTTGGTCGATGGAGCTACGTTGGATGCACTCGCATCAATAGGTTAGGGTAGGCTAGTCTAGGCTAGGCTAGAATGGTCCTTAAGCTTCCTCAATTGCCACACATTCTTGCTTGTGTCACTCCCTCCCTTGCCATTTTCCGATTTTGCCCTTTTGTCCTTAGTTGGATGGAAGGGCATTTTGGTCATTTCACCAAGATTGTGCACTATTCATCCACTATTCACATACTTCATGGCAATTAATGCCAAGATCTTACAAGAGAAGTTTCATAGGCTTGGAGGGTCCATGGCCCTCATGGGCTACCCACTCCACTTGGGCGTGTGGCCATGGGCCCAGTTAGACCTAACTCCGTAGGCTTGGGCCCAATTGGCCACCCAACATAGGCTTGGGCCCACTTAGGTCCTCTCTCGTGGTCCATTCTTAACTCTTCCAATTTCCGCGTCCCATCGATGAGAATTTGAATTTTTGCCCCAAAATGGCCTTTCCAATGCTTTTGTGATTTATCAATCCTCAAGATAATCTCGTCTGGAAATTGTTGATCGATATAATTCTATTCTAAAAATAGAGATCAGAGAGGATGTCACATAAGTCGTGTATGATTTTCATGACTTTGTGCATTGCATGAATGATTTTAAGGCTTAAAAATGCATGCTTATGATCTAATTTTTAAAGGGATAAGTGCACTAATTGTGCCATAAGTTGTGTACGGCGCTCACTTTCAACCCCTCTTCTTCCTCCTCCTCCTCCGCCTCGCCTCCTATTCTTTCTGCCACTTTTTGTTTGAGCAACAATCTCATTCCCTCCTCGTTCACCTGGTCGAGCATCTACGATAGTGGCCAAGCGACGGTGGCCGAGCGTTGGCGGGTGAAGAACGGTGGCCGAGCGACGAAGAGAAACCCTAACCCTAATTTCAACCCATGTACGAGCTAAACGGCGTCATTTTTGCGAGGGTGTCCACATATAAGAGCAAAACGACATCATTTCTTGAAGAGGAGGAAAAACGACGTCGTTTAAAAGCCGAGCAACTTTTTTTTTTAAAATAAAAATGCAACGCAATCATTTTGGCCGGAATTTCTCGCCGGTTAAACCAAAGTGATCGTTTTTTCTCCGATTTGGCACTTAAGTGATCCGGCGGAAACTTTTGGCACCAAAGTGAGCGCCGTACACAACTTATGGCACCATTAGTGTACTTATCCCAATTTTTAATGGCTGACACGCACGCTTTCACAAACCTCGACCTTAGAGTACTAAGTTGACCTTGATTGGACTCGAGCCCTTCTAAGAAGTTGTAAAGTACACCTAGACCTTTCACTCCTGTTAATTTCATAGAAATAGCTTGTCATTAGATCAATTTTCCATTTTTCCTAAGTTAGACTAGAATTTTGACTTAAGATTAAATTCAACACTCTGTTTTTGCCCCTGGTTAGACAAACCTTTGGTGTTTTTGTACCAATTTTTTTGGTAAGGATTCTTGAGTCAGTCCATTAATAAAGTCTATTTGTTACCCTTTTACCTGTGTTGTGATAAAATTTCGTGACTTTTAGACTTCATTTGATAGGGTAAATTTTGGTTGCAATGACTTGGTGTCCTGCTAATTTGCCAATTTCCTCATACATTGTTGCTCATCATTTGATTTTTATAAAATCATGCTTAGCTCTTTTAGGAAAACTGTTTTCACAAAAGTTGTTCCATATCGTGCTATACATGTTAGGTAATTTTTTCATAACTAGATCATCAATGAGCACTACCCAATTTTTCCAATTTGTTGTGCTTGGTGTAAAAATTCCTTTTATAAACTCTTTTGTTATGATTGCTCATTTAGATCTTCTAGACTAGTTTATGCATGAAATTAGGCCAAATGATCTTCATGAAAATTTCTTTAAATCCCTTAATCTTCATTGTTAAATGATTTTCAATGAACGGACTTTCCAAATTATGGTTTGGAATGTATTTAAAATATATGTGATGCTTGTGAGTGCATTTATGCGAACCTCGGGCTAGCCTTGGCAATTAAATGCGTTTCATAGTTGAGACATCACCTTGTCTTAAAACCCTTACTAGTGATTTCAAGATCCATTTTTGAAACATCACATGTGCCCCTCATACATACACACATCATTCATTAGAAATGCTTATGTTCGTGGTTGACGCATGCATTGCTAATAGGTGACCTACTAACAGTTCACTCACCTAATTGATTGATTAAGAAATAAGGCCTAAAAGGCCTGCATGTATGTTTAATTCATGCAATGTATGTGAATTTTAGATGTATGTTAGGGGTGATGCATGATACCGAGGGAAAATCTTGGAGATTACGTAGAACAACTTAATAGGGACTTATAAGGGTTATAGCCATGCGAAAGCACAAATGGTCAATAATGGCTATAAGTCATGAAAAATGAATCGAGTAGGTGTCTAAAGGGACCTATGCATGAATTGCAAAGGCCGACCCCAAGGCCCAAATTTGGTTAATTTAAAACCTTGTTTCGTTGGATCATTTGATATTGGTCTTGTGTCGTAATTTTAGTTATTTTGACGCGTATGATTGTTTCTTTCCATTGTGTGTGTGTGTGATGCGTGATGGGGTGAGTGATTCAAGAACGGAGATTTTTTTGAAGGGACTTTTGTGGTTAAGTCTATGGACTAGTGTGTACGGTAAAGAAACAAAGAGGAATAAGAAAAGATAGAAGGATATCCTCCCAAGGTATAAAGGCCACGCCACCAACCGAGGATGTGGATCGAGATCTACGAAGCTCACCACCAAGGCCTAAAGCTTCCACCAGCCAAGGATAAAGCACTTCGGGATAGGAGAAGCTCACCACCAAGGCCTAAAGATTCCACTAGCCAAGGATAAAGGGCTTCTTGGCTCACCACCAAGGAGTGATCTACGCTCCAAGGATAAAGAAACCGAAATGAGTTATCCACTCTCCAAAGGAGTTCACTCAAGCAGAGGAAATCTCACCATTTTCATTCATGAAATTCGTATCTCCTACATTGGATAGTTTTCCCCTCTTTATAGGAGGATTTTAACCTCAATACATATTAAAAACAGACCTTAATAGCCTAAAACTGAAACGTTCGACTCTTGGACTGCATAAAAACGGCTAGGAACTTAATAAAAGCCTTTACTATCACGGGAACTAAATGCCATAATAAAAAGCCTTTACTATCACGGGAACTAAATGCCATTTAATCTTCGGCCTTCCACATTCTCGAACCGTTAGCTTTCCGTGAACCTCTAGCCTTCCCAAAATTCGAGCTCTTCCCTTGACCAGAAAATAATCCTTCTGAAGCTTCTTCAATTGGTCATACAGGACATCTAAAATGGCCTCCCAATGATACCTATTGATATACCACAAAGTAATTAACATTATTCATTCAAAATGATCCATTGAAGCACATAATGCCCAACTTCTTTATTGGCTTGGATAAGTATCGATGGTTCCGAGTTGGTCCATGGAGCTACGTTGGATGCTCCCGCATCAGAAGCACATAATGCCCATCTTCTTTATTGGCTTGGATAAGCATCGATGGTTCCGAGTTGGTCCATGGAGCTACGTTGGATGCTCCCGCATCATCCTCCCCAGGTTGTTTGAGATTTGTCCTCAAATCTAGAAGGTTTTCATCCTCCAAGTAAGGAGAAAGGTCTCCCACGTTGAAGGTTGCCGAAACTACAAACTCTCCTGGAAGGTCAATCTTGTAAGCATTGTCACCAATTGGCTGAATAACTTTAAATGGACCGTCAGCTCTAGGCATGAGCTTGTTCTTTCGACAAAATGGAAATCTATCCTTCCTCAAGTGAAGCCATACAAGATCACCCGGTTGAAATTGAGTCTTCTTGCGATGTTGATTAGCTTTCTTCTTGTAAGATTCGTTGGCCTTTTCAATGTTGGATCGAATCTGCTCATGGAGCTTCTTCATTGATTCAGCTCTTTTCTTGCCATCAAAGCTCACTTGAGAGTTAGACGGAATTGGAATCAAATCAATGGGTGTGAGAGGATTAATTCCATACACAACTTCAAATGGCGATCAACCAGTAGTATAACTTGGTGATCAATTGTAAGCAAATTCAGCATGCGCAAGCTTTAAATCCCAATCTTTCAACGATTTACTCACCATACCACGAAGAAGAGTGGTTAGAGTACGATTTGTTACCTCCGTTTGGCCATCCGTTTGGGGATGACAAGCTGTGCTGAATAAGAGTCTTGTACCAAGCATTCTCCATAGAGTCCTCCAAAAGTGGCTTAAGAACTTAGAATCACGATCCGACACAATGGTCTTTGGTACTCCATGAATGCGGATAATCTCTTTGAAATATAATTCAGCAATATGAGATGCATCATTGGTCTTGTGACATGGCACGAAATGAGCCATTTTAGAGAACCGATCGACGACCACCATGATAGCATCTTTTCCTCTTTGAGTTCTTGGTAGAGCCACGATGAAATCCATGCTAACATCTTCCCAGGGTTGCAATGGTATCGGAAGTGGAGTATACAAACCTTGATGGAAATGGCTTTTTGATCTTTGACAAGTTGCACACCTTGAGATGATAGCATGCACATCTCCACTCATCTTTGGCCAATAGAAATGCTCTTGAAGAACCTCAAGAGTTTTGTTAATACCAAAATGACCAGCCAATCCTCCACCATGCGCTTCTCGAATCAACAATTCGCGAAAAGAACTCTTCGGCACACATAATTGATTTCCTTTAAAAAGAAACCCATCTTGCAAAGAATATATACCTTGAACTCCCTGCTTGCAATTGTTGATGATAGAGGAGAATTCCGCATCTTCAGAATAAAGTTCTTTCATTGATTGAAATCCGAGAATCCTAGAGTCCAAAACCGCAAGCATAGAATATCTTCTCGATAAAGCATCTGCTGCAACATTAGTGTGCCCCGGTTTATATTTTGAGACAAAAGAAAAGGATTGAAGAAATTCTACCCATTTTGCATGTCTCGAATTAAGTTTGTGTTGGCCACTAATAAACTTAAGCGCCTCATGATCAGAATGAAGGACAAATTGCTTTGGCCTCAAATAATGACTCCAATGATCAAGAGCTTGAACAATGGCATAGAACTCTTTGTCATAAGTTGAATAATTCCTCTTGGAATCAGATAATTTCTCACTGAAATATGCCAATGGTTTTTGTGCTTGCACTAGAACAGCACCAATACCAACTCCACTTGCATCACACTCAACTTCAAATACTTTATCAAAACCAGGAAGTGCAAGAATAGGGGACTCACAAAGTTTCTGCTTGATTATGTCAAAAGCGTTTTGAGCAGCCTTTGTCCATTCAAAAGCACCATTCTTCAGGCATTCAGTTATAGGAGCCATGCTGGTACTAAAGTTTTTGACAAAACGTCGATAGAAAGAAACAAGTCCATGAAAGCTTCTTACATCAGAAATGGACTTGAACCGGCCAAGTCTTCATAGCTTCCACCTTGGTTTGATCAACAGAGATTCCATCTTTGGAAACCACATAACCAAGAAACACAATGCTTGGAGAGAAGAACTCACATTTCTCCATTTTAGCATATAGTTTTCGTTCTCTCAAAACATTAAAGACCTGTTTTAAATGAGAGATATGCTCCTCCTCGTTCTTGCTATAAACAAGAATATCATCGAAATAAACAACGACAAATCGACCAATAAAAGAACGAAGAACCTCATTCATAAGTCTCATGAAGGTACTGAGCATTAGATAATCCGAATGGCATAACCAACCACTCATAAAGGCCTCCCTTGGTTTTGAAAGCCATCTTCCATTCATCTCCTTCTCGCATTCTGATTTGATGATAACCACTCCGCAAATCTATCTTTGAAAACACAGAAGAACCATATAATTCGTCAAGCATATCATCAAGTCTAGGTATAGTGTACCTATACTTAATGGTGATGTTGTTGATGGCCCGACTATCAACACACATTCGATATGTACCATCCTTCTTAGGTACAAGTAGAGCCAGAACAGAACAAGGACTTAGGCTTTCTCGAACGTATCCTTTGAGGATAAGTTCATCGACTTGTCTATGCAACTCCTTTGTATCCTCCGGATTGCATCGATAAGCTGGCTTGTTTGGTAGCGGAGGACCGGGGATCAAATCAATTTGATGCTCAACAACTCTTATGGGAGGTAATCCAAGTGGCAAATCCTCCGGAAACACATCTGCAAATTCTTTCAACAAGTAATGCATTTTTGGATGTATGGGTCGCTCTATCTCACTCTTTTTCTCGACCACAAGCAAAACAAAAACATTCTTTTGTTTGCTAATGGCTCTCTCAACCCGTGTCTCACTCAAGAACATATTTTCCTTACAAGTGTTTCCCTCCCCAGGTTGATTATTATGTATCGAATAAGGACTCAATGGTAAAAGAGTAATGCATTTTTGTTCCTTATGAAAAGAGTATGTGTTTTTCCGACCATCATGCATAGCATTTATATCAAATTGCCACGGTCTACCCAATAACAAGTGGCATGCCTCCATAGGAATCACATCGCATACAACCTCATCTTGATAGTTCTGCCCAATCGAAAATGCTATAAGAATGCATTTGGTTACCTTGAGTTCATTCCCTTGATTGAGCCATTGGAGCTTGTATGGTTGAGACTGTTTCGTTGTTGGAAGCTTCAACTTGTCGACAAGAGTTGTCGAAGCAACATTGGTGCAGCTTCCACCATCGATGATCACCGAACACACCTTTTCGTTAATAGTGCAACGCGTGTGAAATATATTCTCCCTTTGCTCTTTATTTGGAGAAACTTCAACATGCAAGGCTCTTCAGATGATCAACAGCTCACCATCATCGGCTTTCTCCACAACTTCTTCTTCCCGATCAGATTCGGAAATATTTTAGTCTTCATTTTCAGCCTCTTGAAGTGCCGAATTGATCTCCTCAATTTCTTGAAGAGTCATAACTCTCCGATTTGGACAATTTGCTTGTAAATGCCCAAAACCATGGCACTTAAAGCATTTCCTTGCATCACCTTCAAACTTCTTTTGGACTTCTTTGGAAGGCTCTGCATTCTTTCCCTTGCCTTTGTCTATTGTCGACGTACTCTCGCCCTTGCTTGACGAAGCACCCTTAAAATAGGATGTCGCCTTTCTTGAGGTTCTGGAGGAAAACCTCTTGCTCTTCAATTGTTTTTCGACTTTTATGGCTAACTTGCATATGTCTTCAAACGACCAATACGGTTGAAGTTCAACCATCTCAGCAATTTCTCGATTCATGCCGCCAAGAAAACGAGCGATGGTTTGCTCGGGAACTTCTGGAATTTCACTCCTCATTTTGAGTTGTTCAAACTCACGAATGTATTCTTCAACGCTCATCCCATGTTGTCTTAGGGAGTTCAGTTTGAGGAAGAGATCTTGCTTATAGTTGTCGGGCAAGAACCTCTTCTTCATCAACTTCTTGAGTTTTTCCCAAGACTTGATTCGGCCTTTTCCTTCCCTTGCTCGTTGATGCTTTAGATTCTCCCACCATAGAGAAGCATATTTGGTCAGCTTTAGGACAGCAACCTTATATTTCTTCTCATCCGAATAGGATTTGAAGTCAAAAATTCGTTCGGTTTTGTATAGCCAATCCACAAAGTCGTCGGGATTAAGATTACTGTCAAACTCAGGGACCTCCACTTTAATGTCTCTTTCATCCTCCTTATGCCTCCCCCTCCGTCTTCGTCTTCGAATTGGAGATTCAGAATCGCTAGAGTGCAGAATCGTTCGGTTGTCTCCAGTGGACTCGGAATCGCCATCAGAATTTTGACGAGATTCAGAATTGTCACGTCGATTCCGTTCATTGGAACGCCTTGCTGGTTGTCCTTGTCTCGCCGGATTCTCTAGAAGATTGAGGACTCGCTCCATTTGTTGTTGAAGATTTTGGATTGCACGATCTCGCCTTTCGTTGTGCGCTTGCTCCAGAGTCAAGCCTCTAGGAACTTGTTCATCCATAAGGAATTTGTAACAAAAGAAAGAAAGGAATCACTCAAATGAGTTGAACCTTGAGCTCTTATACCAATATTTTGATGCGTGATGGGGTGAGTGATTCAAGAACGAAGATTTTTTTGAAGGGAGTTTTGTGGTTAAGTCTATGGACTAGTGTGTATGGTAAAGAAACAAAGAGGAATAAGAAAAGATAGAACGATCTCCTCCAAGGTATAAAGGCCACGCCACCAACCGAGGATGTCGATCAAGATCTACGAAGCTCACCACCATGGCCTAAAGCTTCCACCAGCCAAGGATAAAGCACTTCGGGATAGGAGAAGCTCACCACCAAGGCCTAAAGATTCCACCAGCCAAGGATAAAGGGCTTCTTGGCTCACCACCAAGGAGTGATCTACGCTCCAAGGATAAAGAAACCGAAATGAGTTATCCACTCTCCAAAGGAGTTCACTCAAGCAGAGGAAATCTCACCATTTTCATTCATGAAATTCGTATCTCCTACATTGGATAGTTTTCCCCTCTTTATAGGAGGATTTTAACCTCAATACATATTAAAAACAGACCTTAATAGCCTAGAAACTGAAACGTTCGACTCTTGGACTGCATAAAAACGGCTAGGAACTTAATAAAAGCCTTTACTATCACGGGAACTAAATGCCATAACAAAAAGCCTTTACTATCACGGGAACTAAATGCCATTTAATCTTCGGCCTTCCACATTCTCGAACCGTTAGCTTTCCGTGAACCTCTAGCCTTCCCAAAATTCGAGCTCTTCCCTTGACCAGAAAATAATCCTTCCAAGCTTCTTCAATTGGTCATACAGGACATCTAAAATGGCCTCCCAATGATACCTATTGATATACCACAAAGTAATTAACATTATTCATTCAAAATGATCCATCGAAGCACATAATGCCCATCTTCTTTATTGGCTTGGATAAGCATCGATGGTTCCGAGTTGGTCCATGGAGCTACGTTGGATGCTCCCGCATCAGTGTGTGTCTATATATATATATATATATATATATATATATATAGCTATAATCCTTAGATTAGATTTAGATGAGGGACTCAAAGATGGAGAGAACACAAAGACGGTGGAAGGTCGATATCCATTCTGACCATACTTTTGTACCATTCTTCCCCGACATATGTCTTGAGTTTCCCTCTTTTGTATAAAAACTCGATGAATTGTGGGTTCCTTTCTTTCCTGTCCTTTCATTTCGTTTCTCTTATTAATCTTTCTTAGGATTGCATGATAAATTTACTGTTTTCCTTGGTTGTTTACTTACTGTTCCACATTTTAAATTCAATTGAGTACTTCCTTTTATCTTTCTTATAAAAAGAATTGCACAAAAATAATTTTCCACGCATGGTCACCTAGTTTAGGATAAATGATCCAAAAAAAGTAAAAAAGAAATGCATTAATACCTTAGGTAACACGATACACTATTAGGTACGAAAATGGCACTAATAAAAATATTAGCGTAGCCCAAGTCCACGAACTTAGATATCTAGTTGCAGAGGAATCGTGCGCTACTCCTGACCCTCAATTGGGTTCTCTGGCCAACTCCTAAAAACAAGACTAGCGGTGACTCTCGTCTTATTTCTAGGTTGTCTAAAACAACTAGACTGCTTAATAAACCTGTCGTGAAGGGTATGGACCTTCGGAAAAGGTTCACAATTGTGGTTTAACATACTCAAGATAGTGAAGCTGATAAAGATGAATGACGCCATCTTTGCTGGATGTACATCTTAAGAGAACTATCATGATTATAAAAGTACCCTTAAGCTCACCCTTACGCCTGATTTCCTTTCAACCTTAAAATCGTCGATCAAGACGTGCTGCAATGTTAGGGTAGGGTCACGACACCTTTTGCTTTCACGCAAGATACAAACTTGGGAGAATTTACGATTGCGATCAAGTGAACCCACAAGAGGTTCGCCTAAGAGGCAAGATGATGACGCTACTATTAATGAGAACCGTAAGGAAGCTTTCGTGGTCAAATATCCCTAAATCCAACATTTTCCCTTCCCTTCCCAAAGGGCCGAGTGGCGAAGAGATCGAGTCGTGACAGTGGCCTCTTATCATATTCAAGGTACAAAAACTAGATACGAGAAACATGTAATCACCATTTAGGTGGATGAGAGGCTACTTAACCTAGTGCCCCATAGGTTCGAGGCCTGGTACATTTTGTCTAAAGGGGAGAGCTACAACCCTCTTCAAGGATTTGATGGACCACCAAGCAGGGATCTGGGGGTGCCAGTTGGGGCCCTAAGGACGTGGATACCCCCAACAATGATGTCATTGACTCGAAGGTGGATCTAAATCCGGAGTTGAACCCAAGCTTGAGTCGTGGTATTTTAACCTCGACGCATACTAGATGCGCAAGGGACACCACCCTTTTGAAGTCGCCTCGTAGCATGGAGGAGCTAGCCTAACCCCAAAACCTTTTGGATGTGTGTATGGATAAGCCCTTTTGATGTAAAGGAAGTTAGTATGTAATCACTAATGTATATGTATAAGATGACAATGTGTTTGATGTGTGTCCTATACTATCCTTATTGATTTGAATAGTTGGATGGTTTTGTTTCTGCTTCCACTTGCATAATTACTAAACGATAAAACAAATGGATCAACGATGCCTCTTGGGACATCGCAATCAAATGACCGAAGTTATCGAAGGTTGCCGTGCATCCGAGGGTTGGGGTGTGACATCCCTACTTGGTTGATATCAAAGCATGGTCATTACCTAAAGAAATAAGGTATGTTGAGGCTTTAGAATAGTTAGTTAGGAACACAAACCATGCTTGTGATTACTGATTGTTTTATTGATTTTTGGTTTCGAATTCTTGACTATATGGTTGAGATTGTGGAACCGGCTTTCTTTAGAACTTTCAAAGATGAATAAGCTAGGCCCGAGAATGCCTAGAGGAAGGGTAGCTGTGACATGCACGATTTGGGCCCCCAATTAGTTAAGGAGAAATGGCCACTGAACTAGTTTTGAGTCTGGCCATGAATTAGTCACGAACCTCCACCTAAATATGATAGTCAATCGTAGTTGAACGCGAAAAAAAGAAAATTCTCACCCAATAATAGAAACATCCATATTAGCTTAATTCTTTAGATTACCATAATGACTTTTGGAACTTTGTAATTTAATGAAGGGGTGAGTCATAAGGCTTGTTTTCCCTTGGTCATTAATACAATAAGATGATTCATTATGCCATGTTGTCCTTTATCCATTAATGAACGGGGCAAGTCGTGTGCCTTATTGTCTTGATCATAAATGCAAGGTGATTCAACAGCCTAGTTGTCTGCTCATTAGATGAAAGGGATGATTCATGGTCTTAGGTGTCCCTATAATCTTAGGATATCATGATCCTAGAGTTAGCCTTAGAAGACAAGTTTTCCTTAAGTATCTCAAGCAATTAATAAATGCTCTTGAAAATAAAATAAAATAAAATAACTCAATGGGAACTTAGTAGAAGATTCTAGAAGGAGAGACTTATCTTAGAGAGTAAGCAATGGATAAAAACAAATCCAAAACTAATTATTGCACCAGATCTAGGCATCAAATAAGGGGGTGAGTCACAAGTCTTAGGTGTCTTCAATATTATTACACCTCATTAAATACAAAATGATTCATGCCTTAGGTGGTCCAATATGAAGAGAGGAGTGTCTTCCTAAAATCTAGGCATGCCACCTCCTTAATCTAGGGTGCCACTTCAAGAATTCTTATTGGTTCAATTGGAAGAGGAATGATGGGAGGTTGGCCTATAAATAGAGGCACCGATCCTTCATTCCTCACACACTACTTCCTCTTCTCTCCCTCTGCCCTTGTACGTCCATTTCTCCTCTTAGGCCTCCTTGCCCGCACGCCCTTCTTGCTTGATCTCTTAGGCCAAACGTTGCCGCCTCAAGCGATAAGTAGAACCCCTAACTCTTGGCTAGGGCGACGCATTACATTATTGGATTGAGCATGAGCTCACTCGTGTTCTACTATGTGTATGATGTCGTCGAGCGTTTCTTGTATGATTTGCTCACATTTTAATTGTCCACGTGTGAACATGCTTGGAGTCACGATGAGTTTTCCACTTGGTTATGAGACCGGCATTGAAGCGTGACGATATGGGTCTTACTCAATCTCGGGTCGGTTTTGAGTGTGCTGACACCTACTAGGTCATGACACACTTGCATGAGCATGCCTTCGAGTTTTGTTTGCAATGGCTAACAATCAAAGAGTAAAATTTGAACTTGTGCAAATGCTTGCTTGTGTGGTCACACAAATAAACTAGCCGTCAGCAATGGATTTCGAGGCAATGCCCCCACCAATGGATTTTGGGGCAATGCCGCCTCCAATGGATTTCGGGGCAATGTCGTCACTGATGGATTTTGGTGCAAAGCCGTCACCGATGGATTTTGGGATGATGCATGGTGCATTTCGGCAAAACCGATGAATTTCGATTAATTAATAATTGAATCCCGTGTGCTTGACTTTATAATATTCATGCGCATGTGTTATTTGCCCTTGCCTTGACCTTGGAAGTCAAGTGCATATCTTATATGTCATTACTTGATCTTGGTCATGCCTGTTTTATAAGTAGTTGAGGATTCTCACCCGTTTTACCCAAGGTAAAGCACATTCCTCGATGTTGAATTACCACCGACACTTATTTGAAGTTGAGACTTGCATGCTTTGATTTGGTGATGAGGTGTCATCCTACCCATGAGTTAGTAGTTTACTTACTGAATCTATGACCAAGGATCGTGGACGACAAGAAAGGGGTTGGCCCATCACAGGGGAAACCAAATCTTATAGGATGTCCTCTTTAGATGAGTTAAGGTTATCCCAGCTCTACAAAGAAAAATAAAACTGATGTATAATATAACGAGTAGAATGTCTATAATAGGGGCTTGTACAAATTATAGTCTTGTATAATATTGTAGTGTGATGTATGTATCCCTTGTTACCCCATATTTGTTGTTTTACAAGTGTTGATGTATTCGCTCTATCACGTGTTCATAAGGTAAAAAAAAAACAAAAACAAACAAACAAATGAGACGGCGACACACCTGGGACGTCACAACGATAACCTCGCGACTTGGATTCAAGTCATTACAGCAACTTCGGACCAAGCAAGTGTCAGCAGAAGGGCATAGGAGGATCCTACATTGGATAGGATTTTGTAAGCCCATGAGGCTATTGCAAATCTAACGGGACAGCAGGCTTAGAATTAGCCTGATGATGATGATGTTGCTGCTGCTCCCAAAGATGCCCTATTAGCTTAAGACAAGGATGTCGATTAGCAAATGCATAAGTTGGTAGAGTAGTTCATAAAGCCGAAGCTGCCACAATTCGCTGAAAAAGGTGATCCCGAGGCTGCCACCTCATGAGTTAAGGGGCTATGCATTTGTTTGTAATTAGGCAATTCGTTAGATTAGCTAGATTAGAATTGAAGCCATTGGCAACGGTCCTTAACATCTCCACCCTAATGAAGGATAAGGTGTTATCTCTTTTAGACTATCAAGGGTACGAGATAGTTGTTAATGGGCGTAAGGAATTGATTGATAGATCTAGCTGTTTTGACTATGTATGACTATGACGTCATAATTGGGATGGATTGGCTTAAAAAGTAACGAGCCACAATTGACTACTATAGTAAGATTATACACTTCAACCCAATTGGTAGTTCTTGTTACAAATTCGTAGGGAAGAGAGGAGGATATACCAAAAACGACATTTCATATGTGATATGGTCACTATTAATTTTACCGTGATGCCATTTAGATTAACCGATACCCCCAATTGCTTTCATGGACTTGATTAATCAAGGGTTCATAGAGTACCTGGATCAATTTTTGATTGTGTTCATCGACGACATCTTAGTATACTTGAAGAGTCCTGAGGAGCATGAACAACACTTAAGAATGGTGTAAAATGTGTATTTTTGAAGGATCAGCAATACCATCCTCAAATGTTATTCATGCTCTTCTGTGCTCTTCGAGTACACCAATATGTTGTCAATGATAACTATGACAAACTAATTCAAATATGCCTTGAACACTAAGTTCATGAAGTCCATGAAAGCAATTGGGGTAATAATTAACCCAAATGGCATTACTATAAACTCATAGTGGCCAGATCGTGTTCGAAACACAGTTTTTGGGATATCTTCCTTTCTGATCCTCAACTAATAATAACCCATCCTCAAACCTATCTTAGAGAATATCAAAACTCCTTGAAGTTGATCAAACAAGTCGTCTATCATCAGCAATGAATACTTGTTCTTGATTGTCACTTGATTGAGTTGTCGGTAATCGATGCATAGTAGCAATGTCCATGCTTTTTCTTTACTAATAGGGCAGGTGTTCTCCATAGCGATGCACTAGAGCGAATGAACCCCTTATCAAGCAATTCTTGCATTTGCACCTTCAATTCTTTCAATTCTAATAGCGACATTCGATATGGTGCCTTGGAGATTGGTTCTGTTCCAAGGGCCAACTCAATAACGAACTCTATCTCCTTTTCTCGGAAGCAATCTTAGCAATTCCTTTGGAAAGACATCTGCAGAGTCTTACACTCCTGTGATATCTTTCAACTTTGGCTCTTCCATCTTCATATCCTCAATTGTCGCCAGATAGCCCTAGCAACATTTCTCTAGCAACCGTTCTACTTCGAGTGATGTAATTAAGGGTGTAGAGGGTCTTCCTTTATTCCCTTTGAATTCATATCCAGAACTACCAATCAGGTCAAATTGTATGATCTCACTAAAGCAATCAACTGTGGCTCGTTGCTTTTGAGCCAATTCATCCTAATTATGTTGCCAAAGTCATACATAGCTAAAACAACTAGATCTATCAACTCCTTCTACCCATTAATAACACTATATCGCACCCTCAACAACCTAAAAGCAACGAATGAATGCATAGCGCCTATATTAGACAACACCTTATCTTTCATAGGGATGGAGATGCTAAGGACCATTTCTAACAGTTTCAATTATAATCCAACTAATATAACGAATTACTTGGCTACGAATGAATGCATAGCGCCTATATCAAACAACACATACGTAGCACGTTGGTGTAAAGAGACCGTAGCTGTAATCACGACCTAGGAATCCTTTGCTTCTTCTCTCATCACCGCGTACACCTTAACCTAAACTAGTGGTCAGTCAGGATTGTTTTGTAGTGTGGCTCCCGATGGTTGTCCTATGAGCAGTTGTTGAGGTTGTGTTCCGACTAGATGACGCGGATAGTTTCGCACATGATGGCCCTACTAGCCAAATCTTAATCATGCCCCCGTCTTAGTGTGGCATGGTGCTGTCCCATGATACTTACCACAGAATCGGCACCCATTGTTCAGATTGTGCATCGACTTTCTAGCACCATTCTTCTTGTTATGGGGGATAGGGTGTTTTCTTCCTATCATCGGCCTCTTCCTAAACTGCCATAAGCAAACTGCAATCTAGATGTGGCTGCTTGCCCAAACATGTCTCTCTCAATCAGTTGGACCCTTTCATAAAGCTCATCATAATCCTTCAAATTCAGGGGCACCAAATGGCCATGGATCTTCGGCTTCAATCCATTCCAGAATCTCCTAGCTCGATCCACTAGATCCTTGATCATCCTTGGAGCATACTTCGACAACTCAGCAAACCTAGCTTCATACTAGTCAACAAATAGGTGATTCTACTAGAGTCGTAGAAATTAATCCATTTTTTGCTCTCATGCGCACATAGAAAAGTACTTGACTCTTCCCCCGAATGGCTTCCCACCAAACATTAGAATTACCTTACGATCGGTAAACTACCAATGTCAACTCATCATTATAACCTATCGCCAAATTACATCGGGCATCCAGCCATGAACGACATTCCAATTAAAGAGTTTTGTTTCAAAATCCATTCACAAATAGCATCCCATTGACCTTGGGGTATCCGAAGTCCATCAATATCGTCCCTCATAATCATATGCATCAAGACAGAACAATCACCCCACATAATCATACGTATCAGAATTATAATGTGATCACACGTGCATACCACCACTCAAGTCCATCTCTTATCTTCTTCATTAGCCAATGCAAGGGTGTGTAATGCTCATATCACATTTGATAGCATTATTATGTGATCATATCCCAATTAATTAGTTGACAAAGTAATCATGCATCCATCTCATAATGTATCATACCATGATTTCATTTAAACACTTCAATGATTTATCTAACCTTCCGTAAGTACTCATTAATTATAATCATTGGATTGCACGAATACTTACCATTTTCTAAGTTAGAGATTGCATAAGCATATGCCATATTTAAAATTAGAATCCATTAAGCACTAATCACTTTAAAATTCACAATACAGAGAGCACTTATCATAATCAAGATAGGTTATCGCATCCAATGATAATTTATCATATTACATTATAGCTTATTATGATAGCTTATCGCATTTAAATATAACCAATCACAATAGCTTATCGTACCTTATAGTAGCCTAACATGATAACTTATCGCAATTAAGTATAGCTTATCACGATAACTTATCGCGTCTAACTATTACTTATCATGATACCTATCGCCACTATTTATCACCTATCATGGTAACATATCATTACTACTTCCCTAACATGATAGCTTATCACTTTAATCTACTTCTCAAGCATGCAACCCCTCGGTTGAACCTCGACTCCAAGACTTTGATTGCCAAGGTAAGACCCACATCTCTAAGGATCAATTTGGGGACACCAGCACACTTGGGGTTGAATCCGAATCCCTCTAGTCCATATCCATATGCTGTCATCCATATCTTGCATAGAAACCCACAAAGGTCACAAGTCCAAGTCCAGTAGGCTAGTTTCTAGAATCATCATGGATTGGAGTATAGGCATTTGGAATGTTAGTTTAGTCTTGTTATCCTAGTTTTGGGTATTGTTGACATCCGAATTTTTGTCGATCGTTTAAGTGTCCATTTTTGGCAAAAATATAATATACATAGAGAGAGAGAGAGAGAGAGAGAGAGAGAGAGAGAGAGAGAGAGAGAGAGAGAGAGAGAGAGAGAGAGAGAGAGCATAGTTTAATTAAATTAAACAATTCGAGGTGGCTGGTGTTGTCCAACTCACATGGCAATTTCGACTTTCTAAGCCCATCTGCTCCGCCATACCTAGTCTTGTTTTTTTTTTTTTTGGCCCATCTTTTGTGTTTCTATAGCCCATCTCTTTATTCCTTTTCTAGCCAGTTTCTTTCATGTTTTAAAAGCCCATAAGAGATTAAAAATAAACAAAAAGCGTAGCTCTTGCTTTTGTTTCTTCCCCTCACGCACACGACTTCTTCCTTGGGGAGCATACTGACTGTGACAGAACAAGAATGATGGAGAAAAAAAGGAGTTAGCGAGCTGCGTCCATGGGCACTTGTGACACAAAGAAAAGCAATAGGGCATGATATGAGAAAGCCTAGGTGTTCCAAATTCTACATAGCTTAATATTATTGCACACAAATTTCACAAACATTTGGTTGAGGTATGAATCTAGTTATCCTCGTTGCCTTATCTTATAGTGGGTAACAATGAGAGAGAGAGGGGTAACAATCTTTTATCCATAATCAGTCATATAGAGATTTGCTTCATCGATCAAGTATCATCAAGACAGAGTCTTGCACAAGGGACACAACGATCATCCTATCGCAAACATCAATCAAAGCATAAGTAGAAGCAATCTCCAATAGAGCAAGATCAACATAGCTTAATGTTATTGGACACTAATTTCAGACATTGGTTGACGTATGAATGTAGTTATCCTCGTCGCATTATAAGATAGAGAGACAGAGGGGTTGGGGGGTAACAATCTTTTATTTGAAATTAACCATATAGGAGATAATATTCAATGGTTTGATATCACCATGACAACACCCTACGTGGCATATATATATTTTACTCACTTCCAATGATATCTTGACACATATTCATGTATCCATGTTAGCAATTGGTGTGGAAATTAAGTGAAAATCTTTTGTCTCCTTCACCTCTGCCCTCTTCCTCCTCCATCCATAGCGACCAACCTCTGCTCCCTAGCCATTGCCACCAATGAAGTCACTGGCACCGTGAACAGGCCAACCACCACCGCATCCAAGCCAAGCTTGTTTTCTCCATCTCGTCGTTCTCCAGATCTCTAATTTGGCCCGTCCATGGCCAAAATCGTCAACGCTGGTCCATCCATGGTTGAATGCACTTAGGTGTCCATGGCTATCGGCATATGTGATATCCGTCCATAGCCTAACAGCCATAAATGCCTACTTCCCCTGCTTTTCTTCTTGATATGTGAGCTCCATCCATGGCCGTTGGGATTTTGACCTTGCCCATCATGCCCATGGACAAGCGGTCATGGCCAAATTTTAAGGTAGCTTCAAATCTAGGAGCCATGCCTTGAGTACCACATCCACTGTTGAAGAAAGCACGACTTCAATTCAAATCTAAAGCAAAGGGAGTGGAAGCCATGCTTTCTTCTCGAGCATGACCCAATCAGTCCAGATCTGAAGCCCCGTTGAAAATCGAGCACAGTTTATGGCCATCTGGACCTCAAGCTCGCCATCAAGGCTCACGGCCATGGACAAGCCTTGCGAGCCACTAACGAGCTAGGCTTGTAGATCTAGAGGCACGATTCCAATCGAGATTTGAACGGGCAAGGATTGAAGTCAATCGTGAGCATCATGAAGGGGTAGCTTGGGTCGACTACACGTAATACCGGAAAGCGGTGGGGATGCTAGCCGAACAGGGCAGTGCTCTATGATGGAGGAGGAAGCACCGGCGACCATGGAGGACAACTAAATTGACAGAGAAAGGAGGAAGAAGAGAAAATTCATTTTTTTATTTTTTTTATTCCACCTCAACTGACACTTGTCAATTTATTATTGGGCATAAGTAAAAAACACACGCCACATCAGCAATTGACGTGGCAGTTGGTAACCACTAAATATTTTCTTATCATGTAGGGATTTGCTTCGTTGATCTAGTGTCATCAAGACAAGTTCTTGCACGGGGGACATAATGATCATCCTAATCCCAACCATATTATCACAATTATCACCCAAAGCACAAGCAAAAGCAAGCTCCGGTCGAGCAAGATCAAGATGCCCCTTACAAAACGGCCTCTTCCATGAAGCCATGCATAAGGTTCTTGATTAGGACTACTTCAATCGCACTTCTCAGTGATTCTTTCTTGCTTTGTATAGTTTTCTGTTTTCCTCACCATCTCTAATTTTAGTTTTACATATTTGTAAGAAATAAAAATAAAATTAGTCCAATTCAAGTGGATCAAATGGGCAGTTCTACACATGAGACTAGGAACCTGTGTAAAAATCATTGATTCCAATGTTTTAAAATTGGAAATTAGAGTAGTGCCCCCGAAAACCACCCAGAGGCAATCAATTCGGTCTATTCTAGGTTGATAAGCTAATCAAATCAAATTGATTAAGTTCAAGGTTAATTTGGAGTGAAGTAAAATGCCAGAGAATATTTCCGACCAAAAAAAAAAAAAAAATACCGGAGAATATTGAGAACCTGAATCTTCTATTTTGGTCGAAGAGAAACTGAATCCTTTCGAAAGTGATTTCTAGGGAATTCTTAGGGCGTGCATGGAAACGTTTCTAAGAAATGTTTCCGGCACACTTTTGTACGGAAAGTGTGCCCGGAACAAAAAGGAACAAAACGCGTTTGGTTGCGTTTTTGTTCCTTTTTTGTTTTTTTGTTTCGGAACGAAATAGGAACAGAAAAAGAAACAAAAAAGTTGTTTCTCCAGAAAAAAACACTTCTCGGAAGAACAAAAGAACAAAAACGACTCTTCTCTCTCTTCTTCTTCTCTTCTTCTTTTCTTCTTTTTTTCTTATTTTTTTTTCTTTGGCCGGTGCCGGCCTCGGCCATGGCCGGCGACCAGCCGTCGAGGCTCGGCCTCGCCCGAGATCCGGCGAGGCCGAGCCTCACCTTGGCGGGCGACGCCGAGCGTCGCCGCCCCGGCGAGGCTCGGGCTCGCCGGATGCGGCGGCTCGAGCTCGCCCGGCCATGGCGAGGCTCGGGCTCGCCGGATCCGGGCGAGCCCGAGCTCGCCCGGCCAAGGCGAGGCTCGGCGTTGCCCGCGCCGGAGAGGCCGAGCCTCGCCTTGGTTGGGCGAGCTCGGGCTCGCCAGATCCGGCGAGCCCGAGCCTCGCCCAACCACGGCCAGCTCGGCCTCGCCGTGGCCGGGCGAGGCCGCCGTCCTGCCGGCCGGCCGCCGGAGGCCGGTGACCGGCCGAAAAAAGAAAAATAAAAAGAAAGGAAAAAAATAAAAATAAAAAAAAATGTTTAAAAATTAAAAGAAACAAAAAAATAATAAAATTTAACCAAACGTGTTTCGTTCATTTTTATTCCGGACAAACGTTACCAAACGCGTTCTTTTGTTCAAAAATTGTTCCCCCGGAACAAACACTTTTTTGTTTGTTCCCGGGAACAAAAAAAAGCGTAAATAAATCCATGCGCACCCTTAGGTGCGTTTGTTTGCGTTTACTTTTAAAAATTGTTCCAGGGAACGAAATAAAAAAGTGTTTCGTTCCTAGAACAATTTCTCAACAAAAACGTGTTTGGTAAACTTGTTCCGGAACAAAAATAAATAGAAACACGTTTGGTAAATTTGTATAATTTTTTTTTTTTTTTTTTCTTTTTTTTTTTTTTTTTTTTTCTTTTTTTCTTTTGGCTCTGGCCGCCTCGGCCATGGCCGGCACCGCCCGGCGAGGCCGAGCCTCGCCGTAGCTAGGCGAGGGTCGGCCTCGCCTTGGCCGGGCGAGCTCGAGCTCGCCCGGCCGACGCGCCGACATCTCGCCGGGCCGGGCGAGCTCGATCTCGCCCGGATCCGGCGAGGCCGAGCTCGCCCGGCTCGGCGTCGCTCGGGGTGGCCGGCGAGGCCGAGCCTCGCCGCCGGGGCGAGCTCAACCTCGCCGGATCTAGGCGAGCTCAAGCTTGCCCGACCAAGGCGAGGCCGAACCTCGCCCGGCTACGGCGAGGCTCGGCCTCGCTCGCGAGCCTCGCCGTGCTCCGGGCGAGGCCGTCGGCCCTCGTCGGCGGCCGCGCCCATGGCCGAGGCCGCTCTGGCGAAAGAAAAAGAAAGAAAATAAGAAGAAAAAGAAGAAAAAATAAAAAGTGTTTCTAAGTTTTGTTTTTGTTTCTTTTTTTGTTCCTGGGAACAAAAGAACAAAAAAAGGAATGTAAACGCACCCAAACGCGTTTTTTTCTATGCGTTTTTTTTTTTTAGAAATAGGGTACAGCCAAACGCACCCTTAGAGACAACGACAGGTGACGTGGCACGACTAACGGACAAGTGGAAATACGCTTGTTCCCGAGGCCTCGGCTCTCGACAATCTTATCGATCGATCGATCTTTTAGGGCGTGCATGGAAACACTCCAAAAAGTGTTTCCGGCACACTTCTGTACGGAAAGTGTTCCTGGAACAAAAAGGAAACAAACTCGTTTGGTTGAGTTTTTTTTTTTTTTTTTGTTTCTAACGAAATAGAAACGAAAAAAGAAACAAAAAAGTTGTTTCTCCTTAAAAAACACTTCTGGAAGGAACAAAAGAACAAAAATCACTCTTCTCTCTCTTCTTCTTCTCTTCTTCTTTTTTTTTTCTTTTTCATTTTGGCCGGTCCGCCTCGACCATGGCCGGCGACCGTGGCTGGCCGGCCGTCGAGGCTCGGCCTCGCCATCCGGCGAGCTCGAGCCTCGCCGAGGCCGGGCGACGCCGGCGCGCCTCGTGGGCCGAGCGAGCCTCACCGTGGCTAAGCCCGCGCCGGCCGGCCGGAGAGGCGATGACCTACCAAGAAAAGAAAAAATAAAAAGAAAGGAAAAATAAAAATAAAAAAAATGTTTAAAAAATTAAAAGAAACAAAAAATAATAAAATTTACCAAACGTGTTTTACTTCATTTTTTATTCCCTGACCAAACATTACCAAACGCTTCTTTTGTTTCAAAACTGCTCCCTGAACAGAAACATTTTTTTTTTTTTCTGTTCCCGAGAACAAAAAAGAACATAAACAAATCCATGCGCACCCTTAATTTTTCCCCCTTCCACTTCGCACGCTCTCGTCGTCTGATGAGCGGACTCCTGCTCCTCCAAGCACGGTGGAGATGATGCTGAGCAGCCATCTCGCTTCCCCTCCTCCTCCTCTCTCGCTCCGCTCTCCCGATGCGCATCCGCTGCTGTGCACCGAGACGCCGTCGAGGCTTCTGCAGAGACGGAGGAGGAGAAGGGACCTCGAGAGAACGGGGTTGGCTTTGACGGTGAGAGCGAGAGCCGGCGGAGCGGCGCCCGGGGAGGTGGAGACCGCGATGGTTGAGAGGCCCAGGCCGTCGAGCTTCCAGGTGTCGCGAGGCCGGCCGACGCCCCTCGGCGCCACCGCTTGCGTCGGCGGTGTCAATTTCTCCGTCTATTCGAGCAGTGCGGCTTCGGCGACCCTCTGCTTGATTAGCCTTGCGGATCTGAACGAGGTGACTTGGGTTTGATTTTGGATACTATACATGAGAGGTTGAGATGCTTAAAGTTGTTGTCTGTACTGTTAGCCCTTCCATGTCAGCACTCGCGACTGGACTCGTGTTCTGATTTTCCCGACTAGCTACAATGAGTGCATTTCTGTGAATCTTTTCTCTTTTCTGCTGTTTTTGAGGTTTCTATAGATGATGTGGATGCTCTTTTGGCCTTAGTGTTGTATGCAGTTCGCTGAAGTCTCCAGAGGAAAGTACTATTATTATGGAATAGGATGCTAGTAATGTTCAAGGCTCGATTTTTTTGGCAGAAGAAGAGGAATTGAATACATTCCCCTTCTCTGTTTGTAGTGGCTACTCTGTTGAGGATTAAAATAGCCACTTTATGTGAAGCTTTTTTCTTTTCTGCTGTATCTGAAGTTTCTATAGATGATGCGGATGCTCTTTCAGCCTTATTTTTGTATGCAGTTCACTGAAGTGTCCAGGGGAAAGTACTATCAGTATAGAATAGGACACTAGTAATGTTCAAGGCTCGATTTTTTCGGCAGCAGAAAAGGAATTGAACACATTTTCCCTTCTCTGTTTGTGTGACTACTCTATTGAGGATTGAAATAGCCTTTGACATGCATACATGCCCCTTTCTTTACATCTTTGAGAAAGCTTGATGTAATTTAATTACAACTGTCCTAGGAGAGGGCAATTCCTGTCATTTTAACCAATAATCAGTAGCCATTTTTTTTTTTTTTTTTTAGCTCAACATATTGAATATGCGTTTTTCTCTTGTTTTTCCTACTACAGTGTTGTTGATATTGCAGTTGAGAGATATGTTAATCTACCAACGCAACAGATTGAGATATTACAATTTTGAGACAAGTAAATATACTTGAGGCACTTTCTGTTAAGTGGAGTTGTGAGTTATTTTAGATTCAAGATGGGCTAGAATAATGTCTAACTCTTTATCGATTATTTGAAGCAGAGCAGAGTCACTGAGGAGATATCTCTGGATCCCATGATTAACAGAACTGGGGATGTTTGGCATGTGTTTTTGAAAGGAGATTTCACAGATGTCTTGTATGGTTACAAGTTTGATGGGAAGTATTCTCCTGAAGAAGGACACCGCTATGACGCTTCCCATATCCTTTTGGATCCATATGCAAAAGTTAGCGTTTCGTGCACTTTTTGTTTTCTCTATCTCAGTGCTAAATGGTTGTTTGGAATTATTGTCAATGCATTATTCACCCTTCATTCAGAGTAGAAAAGCATTTGTAGGTTGCCATGTTGAAATAGTTCTTGATTGGTGGCCATTGGTAGGGCCATAGTCACTCTAGACTCTTGCCCTGCCTTGTCTTCCGCCTTTCCCCTTGCCCTTCCTGTTTAACAACCAGAAACATAATTTTTTTATCGTTTTGGCATAAACCATGAGTCTGTTAACTTTATTTTTGTTTGTCTAGGCAGTGATAAGTAGAGGAGAGTATGGTGTCTTGGGACCTGATGGTGACTGCTGGCCCCAAATGGCTTGTATGGTGCCTTCTGATGGTGATGAGGTATTTGTTAATAGCTGTAGTTGGTAATGGAAAATTAGCAAGTGACTTTTCATGTTATCTTATGAGAAGGTTACTGGCTTCTAAATAAAAATGTTCATTTCGATATCTACTTACAAAATCCATGTGCATTCAGTAAAAACTAATCAGTTTTTACGAGAAATAACTAGCTTTGATGCATGTTCTTCTCATTATTCGTTATCTTGATTAACAGTTTAAAGCTACTTTAAGCTTGTTATCTATACTTCTTTTGTTTTGTTTTTTTTTCCTTCTTTTCTAGTTTGACTGGGAAGGAGATTTACCACTGAAATACCATCCCAAAGATCTTATCATATATGAAATGCATGTACGTGGTTTTACAAGGCATGATTCTAGCAAAACAGACTTTCCTGGAACTTACCGTGGCGTCGTGGAAAAACTTGATCATCTTAAGGTAATTTGCTGGTTAACTTCTCCTATGTAGAGAGAGTTCTTAGCTGCTCTTGTTTGTTCTTTTTTCTTCTCAATGTCACGACGAACATCACACTTGATACATCCTTACAAATTTCTGCCACTGCTATTAATTTGAGGTTGAAAGTCTCAATTGAAAGTCTCAAGTGGCTGGGGTTTGAATTTCTGAATAATGGTTGGAGAAAACATGAATCAGCACATCACCATGTTGATATGTTCTTTAGGAAGAGAAGTTAATTTAGCAAGGATATGAAGACGCATGAGCAGTTCATCGAAGAATGGGGAAACCTATGCTTTCGATCTGAATTTCATAAAGCATACACAGTTTAAAATTTTATCGATAAGCTACATCAACTTAGGGTGTAATTGTTTCAACCAAAATAGAAATTATCATGTTGATCCGGAAGAAATATTTATGCTTGTCACCCATGTTGAATAATTATTACAACCATCGCACATTACAGGCAAATGGAGAAGTGTTAAGCCAAATTAAATTACTGGCAATCAATGGAATCTGCTTAAGCCATCAGTTGGAAGAGTGTGAACTCCCCATTCCCTCTGGGAAAAAAAGTAGAGGAGAGAAAAGCTGATTAAATAATTAACAGTTATAGTAAAGGGGGATATCAGTTGTTTCACTTGCATGACCAGATTATTCTTGGTCTATTGTTAGTTAAATAAACAATATCTGATGGAGAATATTTGTCGGTTTGCCTCTCTGGCTTTCATTTCAAAAGGGCCACTCTCACATTGTTGTCTCAATTCAATTTGTTCATGTCTATATTCTCGTAAGTGACATAGATAAATCTACAACATTTCTTCTTTTGTGTGCTCAAGTTTCAAGAACAAGGTATAGACAACAATGTACCAAAGGATAGAACACTTTTTCTAATAGCTCAGAGACTTGACTAATGAAACTGCTGGAGTTTTGAGGAAATTGTTCTCTTTTACATATGTGATGGCTTCATGTAACTTTTAGTGAGAATTGCTTTTGTAGGAGCTTGGCATCAATTGCATAGAGTTAATGCCATGTCATGAGTTTAATGAGCTCGAGTACTTCAGCTACAACACTGTCCTGGGTGATTACAAGTATGACATTCTTCATTTTCTTTATTAATCCGGGTGATGGTTAGTGTCATTCCGTTATTCAGTGACTTGCCATGCACCATAAGGACAAGTACTAATTTTCCTCACCTCTTCTTGTGCTGAGCCACAAATGTTGCCTATTGCTAATGGCATAAAAATAAGGTTATTATGTTTTAGCTCTACGGCTTCTTCATAGCATGTTTTGTAACCTTAATTGGAATCTGGGTTGTTACATTAAGGATAAATTATCTCATAGTATAGTTATAAAATAAATTGTTTTAGAAATCAAAGTTATTATAATTTTATTTTATTTTTTTCCCTTAAGTTATTGTAAATTGTAAACTATAATAATGTACTATTACACAATGATATAGTATAATTATTGATTTATATTCATGGTACTGTTATACTCTTGAACAATTGTTTGCAATGGTAACATTATCAAATAATGGCATGAAATTTAGTTATATCAATTACTATGTAATTAATTATTATGCTGATTAGCAGTGTCTCACTGCTGGTTAAGGGAGATAGAGGAAAGACGAGGGTTTTTGTAAATACTTTATTACTGTATGTCGTAATAGAGACGTGATAGCTGTTGCATGCGGGGCTTAAAATCGCTACTGCTATACCTTTAGCAGACATGAGGATGGCAGGTATTGTAGATATCATTTCAAATAAATATCATTGTACATAATGAAGCTGTAGTAGCTATCACTGCGACTGACAGAAAAACAGTTTGTAAGCTTCTCAGCAACTCTGCCCCTGCTGAGGGCTAACAATAGCACAATATCAGCGAGTCTTTAGCTTCTAAAGTTATCTTAAAAATTAAGCCAAAGTTGGCTATAGACAAATTTATTCTTCAATCAAGCCCCACTAAGTGATGAAGACAAAGTGCAAATCTTCTCATCATCTTAGCACTAATAACAAGTACATGATCCAGATTAAGTTTTGAAGGGAAAAGGCTGACACAACATTGGCCAACAAAGAAACTTGTTATTCTTAAAGATGTCAAAAACTATTGCTTTTTGCACATATATTTGTGGATGTGTCACCAAACTCATATCCTAATTTTCAAGACTTTTTAGCAGAGTCCCTGTTTTCTATGTTTTAGAATAAGCGAGCTGACATGTGGACAATCCTTCATATTCAAAGTTAGCATGCAGAGTCTGTGTTATGGGGCCTGCTTGTTATAAATTTCAAAAATAAAGAAAAATGGAATGGATAAAAGTAAGTCAAAAGGGAAGAGAGAGATGATGGAATTACTAATTTGTTAGTCTATGTGCTGATAAACGCGCATCAAAATCTGTGAAGAGAGCGTGGTTGGCAAATCTGCCACATGGTGAACCTTGAAGCATGATGGATAGGGTAACCAAAGTATCATAATGTGCTTCCAAGAAAAACTTACAAGGAATTGATGCTTTGCTATGTCAAAATTCTTCAAGCCACACACTCAAATCATATGGATCTAGTGCAGGTTTGCTTTTACTCATCTCGAAGGGAATCTTTTTTAGATTAAGGAGGACCCTTCTTAGGTTCGAGATGTTACCTCTCTCCATACATGGATTTGCTTGATAGACCTTGTCTTGTTTCGTGGATTTTGATGCTTTGTAATGTTAAAATTCTTCAAGCAATACTCTCAAATCATATGGATTGAAACTATTAGGGAGTTAGAACAAATCCCAAAGCAAATCGATAGTATGCCTCTTGGTGAGCAGGACGATTTTCTATTATTGTTCTAACTGTTAAATAGCCCTGTTGCTCTGATTAAACTGACTGAGAGCAGTTGAGTAGCATTTTGTCTAGCAATAAATGCAATGAATAGCCTTACCTTACACGCCTCTAGTGCCTGTCTATCTTTTCTTTGATTACATTTAGTTAAATGATTAGCAGTGTTGTGGATAATTCCAATGCCATGTATTCTTCAGGATGAATTTCTGGGGATATTCAACTATCAATTATTTTTCTCCGATGGTAAGATATTCATCTGCTGGCCTAAGTAGCTGTGGTCAAGATGCAATAAATGAATTCAAAACTCTCATTAAAGAAGCGCATAAACGAGGAATTGAGGTAAGATGGTGGGTTTGATTTGTCTCTGAACTATTCATTACTTTTCGTAGTGTTCATCTGTGATTTTGTTTGAGCAGGTCCTTCTGGATGTAGTTTTCAATCACACGGCTGAAGGGAATGAAAATGGCCCTGTTCTGTCCTTTAGAGGCATCGATAACAGTGTGTATTACATGCTAGCACCAAAGGTAGAGAATGAGTAGTCAATGTTACTTTTAAGTCCTAGAGTGGAAGAGTAGCATTCACATGATTCTCTTAAATCTCATTGTTTTGTCACATCTTCTGGAGAATTCCTGAACTTCATTAGTAATTGCTGAATCTGGCGAACAGCACTTCCCAATTCTGACTCTCACACACTTGCACGAACATGTGTGCGCACACATGCACTCATTGTGTCATTTCATTGCGTATCTAAGGGGCATAGGTTGACTGTATTTACAGTCGTATCTTGGCTGTGGTAGTAAAGTTGCCTAATGTGCTGGTGGTATGTCATATGAGCCAATAGAAGGAAGAACTGGTCCCTTACTGAAAAGCTGTTAGCAGATCTATTGCGGTTGTTGAAAGAATTAAATTATGGTTTTTGACTTTTGTGATCATTCTTGTAATTATATTAATTAATTAGGGATGAAAAAAAGGAGATGCAAATAATTCTTATACTATGAATATCTGTAATATTTTGGAGTATGTTAAGCTGGAGAAACTACGCAGATAGGGGTGAAAATGGGTCGTTTAGGCCCACCCCAAACCACCCCCCCCTCTCCCCCAAAAGAAAAACAAAACAAAAAATCCTCTTTGAAGGAAAAGACTGACTGGCATGTACATTGTGGGTGGAAAATAAATTTATGAAATAAACCCAATAGTGAAGCCTCGTGATCTACAAAATGATTTGAACTAAGGTCCACTTCGTCTCAGTTTGGATGGTCAGTTTGAGCAAACAGATATTGTGTGCCTCAGACATTTCTAGAAAAAGAAAAATTTGGATCAACCCACCAAGTCTAGTGATCTAGACTCTCGAGTCATGTAGCTTTTCTGCTTTTTCAGCCATCCATTTTGTAGGTAATATGAAATTCTTGCATGTTGCAGGGTGAATTCTATAACTATTCAGGTTGTGGGAACACATTAAACTGCAATCACCCGGCAGTACGTCAATTTATTGTGGACTGCTTGAGGTAAATTTATCATCTGCTTCTGAATATTTCTGCTGAAACATCTTCTGTCAAATTAGAGGTTGGCAGGAGAGTTCCGTGGTATTTCCTCAAATTTTATAAATCACAACAGTGTACTGCTCCTAGTCTGATAATCTTTGATGTTTTTACGTGTATAGAACAATTAATAATGCTTTGAGGTGACACTAGAAATTAAGGAAATTCCGTGGGAGAAAAAAGGTTATCAGGAACCAAGCTTTTTTCTGATGGTTGTTCTGAAAACTGAAAACTTATACATCATTGAGATGATGATCGAGTCCTTAAATATACCTTCATTGTATTTCTGAAGTATCAATGTGATTGAAATGCTCTTTGCTACTGGATTATCTCAGGTATGTTAGTTCTGCACTGACAAATAATGTGCACCATGCAAGACATCATGATTTGATTCTTGAACATGCTAAAGAAAAAGAGGATTTTGAAACTCACTTGGGTAATTTAAATTCTTTTAGCTTTTATATTCTATTTATTCCTCAAGTTTCAAGCCTCAATGTCAATTAGTAAGGACCTGACATCTTTTACATTAGACATGCTCATGGTAGATAATGGTTCTTCACACAAGATGGAAAATGTAAGCAAAATGGCTGGTGTCTTCCTGCATAATGGAGCATTGTTAAATCATTCCAGCATTACCAACATGAGATTTCTGGACAATAAGAGCATAATTTATCTTATTATTTTTCTGATGTGACAGATATTGGGCAACAGAAATGCATGTGGATGGCTTTCGTTTTGATCTTGCTTCTATCTTGACCAGGAGTAGCAGGTTTTGCATAAACTTTGTTCAAACATTCCCAGTGCATTTCTCATTTGTGGGCATGGGACTAACACTTTGCATTTTGTTTTGTGATTTTCTTTTTTTACTATGTGAAGTCTTTGGGATGCAGCTAATGTATTTGGAAAGCCAATTGAAGGGGACTTATTGACTACAGGCACACCTTTAAGCAGTCCTCCATTGATAGATATGATAAGCAATGATCCAATACTTAGAGGAGTCAAGGTGTTTACTCTAAGTCCTTCATGTTTTATATAACGTAGTTGATTATTGTGACCCCATGGACAACTTATTTTACCCTCAGATTAATGTACTTTATCTTCTATTTGGACAACTTGATTTTGATTGAGCACATTTGCAGCAGTATATTAAACAACTAAAGCACCATAAGGACATCTTGAACAAATTTTCATCAGATTACATATCACACTTGAAAGTCCATGGATGTCCGAGTAAAAAGTTTTGTCATCCTCTCTTCCAGCATGGTCTGAGCTTGACCTAGCAGTTTTATTTGTTATCAATTTCCACAGCCAAGATATTTTGTTGGCTTGCTGACATGAAAGTTGTTTTGAGATATAAACCCAGTCATCTCCAATCTCCTATTCCGTCTCATATCTCCTCTTAAATGCTACGATATTGGCAATGCCAATTCATGGAGTAAATTTGCTGATAGTTGAGTCTTGGCTCTTGCCTCTATAGTTTTATTCTATGGGTATGAAACAACTATTATGGAAATGTTGCTACCATACTTTTTTGCTACAGCAAAATTCAATGCTGATGTCTAATTCAAAAACTTGATCAATCATAGAAAACTTCTTGTGAACACACTTGAAGCTATTGAACCTTGCAATTTTACATGCTTAGATGAAACTGAAAGACATGATTTAATATCCTTTTTATAGTCTTAATAATTTGGGTTGTAGGGGCAGTTAAGCAGAATTGAAACGAAAATACCCGTGCCACTGAAATGTGCATTAGGAGCTTGTTGTAGACTGTCCTACACAGTAGAAGTGTTCTAATTTGAGAATCTTATTTTTAAGTACATCTCTACTGTACAAATGGATGAACTATCTTAAAATTGTCAGCATCAGCTATTTATACAAACTTTAACTAAAATGATGCTCTCTTTGTAGGGAAGTCCCACATGCTCACTTCAATGATTTATGTGTGGCTGTTCTAAAATGTTTTTTCTCAATTGGGTTGCTTTTTCTATGCTTAGTCGATAACTTACAAGAGAAAGAGCTATCTTCATATGAACATACTTGACTATTATGTACTATTGCTGAAACTGAAAGACTCGATTCTCATTTGAAAAGCTTATAGCTGAAGCATGGGATACAGGAGGCCTTTACCAAGTTGGCACATTTCCTCACTGGGGCATTTGGTCTGAGTGGAATGGCAAGGTCAGTCCAGATGTTTCCTTGCAGTGACAATCATGTCATTTCTTTGGTCAATAAATTGCAGGCAAAATTGTATGAAATAACCACTCATGTTGGAATCATTATTAGTCTATTCTTATTAACCTTACACTTTATACGAAATGAGACGTATGACACAAAACATCTCAATTTTGATATTCCACCCAATCCATGATATTTGGGAACATTTGTTTGATACCTGAAATTCTGAAGAAGACCCAAATTCTTTATTTAGATAGCTAGTTGTGTCATGTCTTCTTTATATTCATAATATAAGGATCTGTTTTTGAATGGTGAGAACCATTTTGCTGTTTCCTTCATTGGTCTTTTGAAATGTTTGAGGGGAAGATGCCGAACATGTGCTCTTTTTCCTAGCCTACGCATGACAAAGGGTGTTAGAGCATTTTGTTAAGGAGTCCAACTAAATGTCGAAGTTATTAGACAGTGCAAGACTGCATTATATGAGACTAAAACAATCTCTGAAGGCAAGAGATGTAGGAATTTCACTCCTTTCACGAGCAAAATGAGAGTAAGAGGAGTACATCAAATTGAACAAGAACAGGATAGACTAGCCATACAAGATTGGAAGTATTAATGGGAGCATGAATAATTGATATTTGCTTTAGTTTCCATGTTGGAAAGTCCAATCCAAAAGCTTTAGTTGTTATGGGAAGGAAACCACATAAATATAAGGTCTAAAACAAACCAGTATACAAGGGATGTGCGATATAAAAGGTCTTAATAGGTTGAATGGTCATAACAAGGGGATGGGAGCTGCAGTCCAAGTAGACTTTCATTAGAATGATGGGTAGATGAAGATCTCAACCATGTACTGCCATGACGTTGGCTGTGGATAAGTCATTAAAAAGTTGCTATTGTAAAATCCATGGACAGCTGAGAGCTAGCAGGAACGATGTAGTTAGTAGTTTTCAGAGTAAACACTTACGCTAAATTGCAAGTTGATTTGATGAGTTTACTGGTTCTTGTATGGTTTGATTGCAGAAGCTGTTTTATGTCTTTTTCAAAGCAGACACTAGGCTGAAAGTGGCCAAATTTGGTTTTTTTCTTAACTTGTCTAATGATGATGTGGCGTAATTTCACCCAAACTCTGTTCTGTGATTTAGTCCTACACTCATGGAGATTCTCAAAAGATGCACTCAGTTTCACTTTTTTCTTGGTTCAAGTAATTTTCACTTGACATTGATTGTGTTAAAGATTGTACTTAATCTTGAGCTGGTGGAGACATATATGCACTTTCTAGCAAATCAGGAGATGATATCTCCATCTTTATGTGTTCTATTCTCTACAAGAATAGTAGATTAAGTTGCTTCCTTTGTTCATTTCAGTATAGAGATGTGGTTCGTCAATTTATAAAGGGTACAGATGGCTTTTCTGGGGCTTTTGCTGAATCTCTTTGTGGAAGCCCAAACTTATACCAGGTAAATCATTTACTTTTTGGTCTCAAATATTGTTTTGCCATCTAACTAATTCTGCCAGTCTGGAATCTTCTTAAAGTAAATATTCTGTAGTTGATACTCTGCTTGCCGCTTTTTGGGCTTTCTAGTAGCATCTGTCACCTAATTTGTATGTCAGGAAGGGGGAAGAAGACCATGGAATAGTGTCAATTTTGTTTGTGCACATGATGGATTCACATTGGCTGACCTGGTTTCTTACAATGACAAACACAATTTGGTGAATGGAGAGGATAACAACGATGGGGAGAGTCACAACAATAGCTGGAACTGTGGACAGGTAAGGATACGTGCCTGTGATATCAACAGGATTGCTTTACTTTGTGAAAAGCCAATAATTACATGTCTTGTTTGTCCTTTGTCCCTTGCGAGTGAACTTTTTCTTGTTTTCGTCATTTAGCACAAATGGAGAAGGGGAGGGGTTAATGACTTTGACTTTTAAAACATCTGTACAGAGCCACATGTTAGATTTTGGCAAAGATTTTTTCCAAAGAACCAAAACCTCTAATGAAGGAACTTTAGAGTGGGTGGTCAAGGTAACTATAACTTCTCCAGATTTACTAAAGCAAAAGTGAACACATGTTTGCTGTTGAATGTAATCAGATTTGGAGTTAATGCGGTATGCTTTGAGACATTTCTGTTAGTAATGCCAAAATTGGAGGTTAATTTAAATTTGAACACACTGTGAGGAAGGATAATATTCTTGTTCTTTTTACGGAAACTTTAAAACAGAAAAAACATTACGGTTCAATATCTAAAAGGTGCCACTAATGGTAATTTCTAGTTTGAAGTTCATTTCTTGACCACAAACTTTGTGATAAGACAAATTTTATAGGTATCATAACTTCTATTGACTATGGCATCACTGATTGATTTTCATTTGACTTTGTCCCAAACAACAACTAGGAAGGGGAGTTTGCAGGCATTTCAGTAAAGAGACTAAGGAAGAGACAAATGCGAAATTTCTTTGTCTGTCTCATGGTTTCTCAGGCAAGGATTACTGTCCATTTGATGGTACTCTTATATTTTGGTTCTAAAGATTAATTATGGTGAAATTTACTTTGCCGGCTTTACTAAATCAGCAGCAGATTTTCTCTGATGTTCCTGTTTTGACAGCTGCCAGCTAGCTTGCTGGAGCTTTGTCCTTTACAATATGCTCCATATAATTCAACACTCCAAGGGTTAATTTTTTGCCATATCTTACCCCTTTTCCATGTGACTGTGGAAAGGCAAGCTTTATTGAAATAATGATTCAGGAGGTTTATGGAAAAATCTGCTTAGGCATTTTTAATGTCTCCAAAACTGTCATTAGTGCTATAGTCCTTGTTCTAAATAGACATGCTATTTCCAAATGTCTGGATGCCCTTAATGTAATTAACTTCACAGGAAAAGATTTCATCGTTCACTAACTTCAAAAGTGAGACACCAAACTAGGAGATTTCTCATTTCCTCACAGAAAGCCTGCTTACCTAGTGTTTCCTTATCCAAGAAAGATACAGTTAAATAATAGCAAATGTTTTTGTTATGCACATCATTTTTCTTTGTGAAACTTACACACTGAAGTGAACATTAGTTTAAATCATCCTCTTTGATAGATGTCGATAAGATATACAATTGACAGCAGCATAACCTGCCAAAACCCCCTTAAAGTGAAAGCAGCCACAATGATGTTGATAAAGTTGGGTTTTTTATATAAAATGATGTTGGTAAAATTGAGTTGTTTTTATCTGTTCCAGATTTGCTCATTTGTTTGAACTATGTTTAACCAGGGCATCCCAATGTTATATATGGGGGACGAATATGGTCATACAAAAGGAGGAAACAACAATTCATACTGCCATGATAACTATGTAATCATCTATGCTCTGCCAGTTTTCTACATCCAACTCATAGCTAGCAACTAATCTTTTCTTCTTTCAACTTCAGATCAACTACTTCCGATGGGATAAGAAAGAGGAGTCATCATCGGACTTCTACAGATTCTGTTCCCTCATGACAAAGTTTCGCCAGTATATAATAGCACTCTCCTAACCTGTTTTATTTTTCGTCTTCAATGATCAACCATTTCGAGCCACCTCTTACTTAAAAGTACTTTGCAGTGAATGCGAGTCACTTGGCTTAAGTGACTTTCCAACTGCAGAAAGGCTGCAATGGCATGGTCACCTTCCTGGCAAACCAGATTGGTCAGAAAACAGCCGTTTTGTTGCTTATACTATGGTATGCTATTTTTAGCACCTTTTTCTATTGTGGATGCTCCTTGGAATAATGCTCTCTGTCCAATGTTCATAAATAAGGACTGGATTAGAAATGAAAGACATGCTTTCACATCAGTAGCACTGCACTGTCATCTATGTACCTATGCATGACATTGAAGGGTAGATAACGTTCATCTAGATTGCTTGTCTTCCCTAGATACTTGTAGTCGCATCCCTAGACATGGTTGAATTTAAACACTACTGTAAACTGTCAAGCAACTGCTTGGATGTGATTTTGCCATGGTGAATAATGGGCTGCATTTGCATGATCTGTCCAAAAGGATTAAGTCAGGCATCTATGGATTGCCACTCATCACTGAAAAAGTCACAAAAATCTTAAGTACTGTTTAGACCACACTCTGAAAGAATTAGAAAGAGGGATTCTATAAGACAAACAAAACTTTTCTTTAAAGAAGCTGAAGCAACTTGATGCTTGTAATTTTCTGTGAGGAATTTAAGCCATCAAGAAGTGCATCTTGGTGATCTTTTAATCTGATACTAACCCTGATATGAGATACTTTACCTAATGGATTGACTTATGGCTGTTTTGTCTTTGATATTAGTTTAAAATGACACACACTACAAAGGCATTCTTGTGGTATCTAGTTGCTCCGGATATAAGGAATTGACCCTTGCTATATTGTATGTTGTTCCCAGGTTGACTCAGTTAGGGGAGAGATCTACATTGCCTTCAATGCAAGCCATCTGCCAGTGACCGTTGTGCTGCCAGAGCGGCCTGGATACAGATGGGAGCCACTGGTAGATACCAGCAAACCCGCACCTTTTGACTTCCTCTCCAGCGACCTTCCGGAAAGAGATGTCGCGGTTAAACAGTATGCGCAATTTCTTGACTCCAACTTGTACCCAATGCTTAGTTATTCATCCATCATCCTCTCGCTTTCACCTGACACTAGCGGTTAGATAAATATTGTAATGCTCAACATGATCTTCACTTTTTGCAAATCATCTGCCCAGTGAACAAAAAGTTCAGGAGTGTATAGAAAACTACTCGAAATTGTTACGGAGCAATCTATATCAAATCATGCCGAAACAGCCTGTTTTGATTTGTGAAACCCAGTCATGCATGATCCGGACTCGAAAAATCTCTGAGCTATCTGTGTCCCTTTCAAAGTTGGAACATGGGTAATGCTTGAAAAGGATGTGACCGGTGAACAGGACATGCGACATGAATTAAAGCTGGAAAGGGAAAAATTGATGAAGAGAGATTCTATCAACGTTGTGGACTATTCTGTACCTGAGCATGCATTAAGGCTGGAATATGACATCTTTATCCGGCAAGATAGTTTCAGGGAATGTTAGCCAGTTATGGTTTATATTTGGTTAAGCAAAAGGAATTACCCGGATTGGGAGCTGAATCAGCTGGTTCCGGCCGATTTCCGATTCTATAAAATTAAAATCAGTGAATTTTGATTCGGTTTCTGGTTATAAGGGTGGAACCACCCACTAGGAACAACACTCGACCGGACTGATTATTTTAATTTTTTTTTTTTTTTTATGTCTTACCATTCTAAAAAAACCCTACTCCCATTTATTTTAATTATAAATGATATGGCATAATGTTCTTTTTAATATGTTTTTTAACACAAAGTATATCGTAAAATAGCTTTTGTTTTAGTACGTGTCTTTCATGTGAGCACTGTCTTCAATCATTAGTTAAATTTGTCTTTATCAGCAATTCTAATATTAACATCGTAAATGTAAGAGATTTGATTTTACCATCTGCAAGTTCATAAAAATAATAACTCACAACGGTTAGAAGTACTTCCTGTGGTCAAAAACTCATAGGAGAGGTGAATTATTTGATTCTATTTTTCTCATTTTGAAAACTTGAGGTCAAGCTCAAGCACAAAAATTACCCAATCAATTATAAATTTATTGTATTAATATTAATTCAATCCTAATTTTTTCAATTACATTAATTTAGTACTAAACATTTACCAGAAATTTTAATATACTCTTTTCAAATTTTGTGAAAAACAACTAACGTAGCATAACAATCCAGTCATCGTCGATTGTCTTACGTGAAACACTGCCACGATAGTAATTTTCAATAAAATTTAGCCAAAATAATCATATTGAAATTTTGCACAAAAAATTGGAACTAAATTAACAAAATTAAAAGGTTTAAGGTTTGATCGACAATTATGCAATAGATTGAGATTAGCTGGACAGTTTTCATAACTCAAGCTAAGGCATGACATAGATTGAGATTATTTGGATTGAGTCAAGCTAAAGAACTTCTAATACTCTATAGAATTTATCAATTGAAAAGATAAATCAAACTCAAACACAACGTAACAAAGTCTAAATTTTCAAGATTAGAAAAATCTGAGGATCCATGCTTGCCCTATTACAACTCTTTACGCTGTGTGTCAATGGAAAATTAGCTAAATACGTGGATTTTCTGTTTATATTTTTTTTTGCACCGTATGAAATAGTTTCAATTTTAATGCATTGACCATTTAATCGGAGAAATTATCAAAAAAAAAGTTATACATAGGTATTAATTCAATCTTAAATATTTCAATTTGATCAATTCAGTTATGAACATTTTATATTTGTATCAATTAAGTTCATCCTAACAATTTTGATAAAAAATTACTGACATGAATATCGGCCCTCCAACATAATATTATTGGTCTATCTACTCGCGAGAAACAAAATCAATTTTCAAACTGCTTTATTTTGTACAATGCTTGCATACAACATCAAGTGTGATTTTTATCTAGCACGCTTGCATCTAATTGCATGAAACAACTTGATTAACTATTAAATGGTTTCGGCTTGGCAGTGGAATTTGCGGTCTCTAGCCTAGAGGAGATTCTTTACTAAGCTTCACTACTCACCTAAAGCTCTTTTAGACATCAAGTATGTTTATTCGAGTTTTTTTTTTTTTTTTGGGCATGTTATCTTAAGAGGGAATCTTTATAACTGCATTTGATTCAACTTTCTCAAAAGGCCTGCAAAGCCACTTGGAAATATTTTGGGTGTTTGGCCAATTTTTTTAAGGCCTTTTGGATCAAACATAATATTTTGGGTCTTAGCAAAGCCAAAAATCTAAGGCAAGTGTGTGTCCTTTTACCACATATACCTTCTTGCTATTGTGCATGTGCGCTTCATGACCTACCTAGCCGTGGATACTAGAGAACCTAATCAATTTGAATGGGGAGATCAAACACTACTGGAAAAAGTGGTGAATTCAATGTTATGTCGTGATTGAGTCGAAACGAAAATTTCTCCACATAATTTCAACTCTGCTCTCGACCGTCCCCCACTTTCTATACGGCGTGTCGTCTTTAACAAAATTCATCCAGTCGGCGGTGACTAAAGCGGCGAACGCTGTCCTAGCAAAGCCGGCGTCCTCGTGGAGACGACGTGTCGGGCGGGCATTGGCCGAGAGCAGCGAAGGAAGTAGAAAGGAGGGAGGGGGCTAGGGGAGGGAGTGGTCGGGCCGAGTGTCCAATTTTTTTTTTTCTCACGTGTTCTGGAGAAGTCTAGACTCCGCCCTCTCTCGTATAAGACGCCATTGTTGCATAGCTCTCTCGTTCTACCGGTGCAGTCCATTCGAGCTCTGATCTTCTCGAATTCTCGCACACAGAGATAGCGAGAGAGAGATCGAGAGGCTTTCTTCGTGGGAGCGAGCGAGCGATGGAGGCGTACGCGATGGCGAGGACGAAGATGAAGCGCAAGGACCTCGACCAAGTTAGCGACGACTTCTCCGACTTCTCCCTTTCTTCCCCCGCCCGGAAGATTCGCCGACTGGTACTCCTACTGTTCCCCTCCCTCTCTCTCCCTCCCTCTCTCTGGATCGATCGATCGATCGATCGTTCGGTCGGTCGGTCCAGTCGATTTTGCGTGTTCGCCCTTCGTTCTTCTCTCCCTTCCTCTGACGTCACCTCGAATGCGCGCGTGCGCGCGTCGTGTTGTGTGATAGGACGCGGAGCTACCGCCTATAATGGAGGACGATGAACCTGAAATCGCGATGCCCTACCTGCAGAACCGGAGCAGCGGCCCGGTGATCGAGGAATTGCCGGCGGAATCGGCCTCATCCTCCGCCTCCGCCTCCGCCTCCGCCTCCGCCACCGCCGCCGCCGCCGCCGCCGCCTCCGCCTCGGAGAACGAGGAGAGGGCTATTGTCCTTTTCAAGCCCGTGCACGGCCGTCTTCTGGGAGGGCCCTCCCCTTCGAGTTTCTCTGTTTCCGTGGACCCGGACTTCATCTCAGGGTTTAAAAGTAAGTAAACCCAAGCCCTCGCTCCTTCTTATTTCGTCGTGCTTCTCCTTTTTGCTGCGATGATTAAGTTTTCGTTGGGACGATTAAGCCGTTTTCGTTTGTCTTGGCTGAGATGCTCGGTCAGCTCTTTTAAGTTTTAGGAGGAAAATGGAGATGGTATGAACATGGTTTATCTAGTATGCTTAATGACTCTGCCGGTTGACGTAGTGCAAGTTGTCAGCGAGCTTGGGCTTGTTTCTTTCTAATTTGGAACTGAGCAGTCGCTTGCAAATCCTAGTTTATTTTATTCTCTAGTTTTATTTTGGTTATGGTAGAGTGCCCATATGTTTAGATTAGAAGTCTGAGAGGATTATGTGCTCCTATGTTTCTTATTCTGGTGTATTGCTGAACTGCTAATCTAAAAATTGTGCGGATGAATTTGTTTTTGTGTAAAAAGGCTAAAAATGGTGAAAGAAAATCTGTACATACAAGCATTGTGGTTGTTGAACTTATTGATTAGTTGGATTTAGGATATAAACAATAAGCAGATCACACAAACGAATACCAAAATTTGAGATGAGAATGTCTTTTGTTGTCTGGAACTCGATTATAAACCAGTTGAATGCGTGGAGCAACACTGGAGTAGTGGATTTGAAAATTTTACTGAACAGTGGAAAAATTGTTGGCAATATGATGCAGGTCCACAAGTCTCACCACACAGTCTAAATCTTTAGGCTTCACACTCAAAATTTCCTCAGCAGCATGCCTAGAGTGTCATAAGAATCACACCTATAAAGAATAATTGCATCCAACAATCGTAATTCCTAAACTGAATGCTTGCATAATTCAGATAAATATTGACTTTATTGAAAATGAAGAAGTACACCACATAAATAGTCTTTCTAAAGGTTCCACTCCTAGCGAAAAATAGGATAGCTGAAGACATGAAACGCAGTCAAAATGGGAAACCTCTGAAAGGGAAGTATCATGTCCTTCTTAAAAAGAAAAGAAAATTTAATAAAATTCTAGTAATATTCAAATCCTAGCAGATAACCTCACTTATTAAACTTGAAAGAGAATCCTAATCCTTTAAGAAACTCTTCTTTTGATTCTGAATCAGCAATGGTCCATCTGCACTCAAGTTTAGTAAAAATATCAACAATCTTTGAACAAAATCATCTTGTATGATTTTGTTGGCTGCATCATTCTCCCTTGGTCAGAGAAAATTCATCTCTGAGTTTCAAGTGTGGAACAATTGAATTTATAGCTTCATCATTACCATGATGAGTTCTGTTCCTTGAGCAGTAAGAAATTAAATTGGGGCTTGTTTTGAGGAAAAACTCCTGATGTAAATTTTATGTGATAATCCAACTTGGATGGTATAACGAGATCAACATCCTCAACTATGCTTCCTTGATCTTCACAACCACCTTGAACAGAATGTTGCTTGTCTTGCCCAATGCACCTTCACTGGACATTGATAAACAACAAGACTGAAATCTCCACACCAGAAGCACACAACTTTCAAGCCATCCTCCTTCCTTGATCCATTATTATTTTTTTATTGCTTTCATGCATGTGATTCAACATCTTCCTTTGAGTTCGGATTCTTCTAATACTTGAAACTTGAACACCCCTGCTGTTTTTAGATTGTGGAAGGACATGATCAGCATTTCTTTCTATATGTTGCATCCTCAGGACAATAAATAACTTCTTTATTTTCTTAGCTAGTTCATCAATCTTGTTGTTTGTTGCTCAAAACAACGTTCATGATCTTTACCTAAAGTGTACAACTCACGTGTCAACTCGCCAACTTTGGGTTTCAACTCAACAATGAATAGACTCTCTAAAAGTTATACTCCTAGTGGAAATAGGAAATCTCAAAACAAGAAATATAATCAAAATTGAAAACCTCTGTAAAGGAAATATCCTGCCAAAATAAGAAAAGGAAACTTAATAAATCCTAATAATACTCAATCCTAGTTGGTAACTTCTCTAATTAAACTTGAAGGAGAGTCCATTTTAGGATCGTGTGTCACCAATTGTCCGTCTTCGCCCAAGCTTTTTAGAACACCAATCTTCGAATAAATATCATCTTGCAATGATTTTGTTGGCTGCATCAGAATGTTAAGTGTAAAAGTGGTCAAGTTAAAGTAGTTGATGTTTAGAGGGTCCTCACTAACAGTTTTAGGTGGAAAGGTAAACTTCTTCTAGACAAGTAAGAATCAGCAATCAACAATCTCTGAGAAAGTCTCCTTCTAATTATGAAAAATTTTGGAATGGGAAAAGGAAGATTGACAATTCTAATAAATTTTTTAAGTGCAAAGCATTATTGACAACCAGGGAGAAAGAACAAAACCTTGTTTTTGTGAAATTTGAATTGTTGCAAATATGAACTTTTTTTGAGACCAGCAGTTTCTTGATTTTTTGCTTCAGTATGATATGTGTTTCTTTGGTAGTGTCATGACAAATTCATCGACATTATTTTCCATGTGCTCCAGATCAATTCTACTGGTCAAATGAGCCTGCCCATGAGAAATTGATTGAAGATGAGACAGGTGATGCAGAGACAAACAAGGGAGGTACCAACTGTATGGCCGTGGTCCCTTGGATTCCTTCTCAGTTTCCTTCTGCACCAGGCATTGAACTCCTCCAGCCTGAGGGTAGTGAGGCAATGGAGGCTGAGGAAATGGCTGACGGGACAATGGAGATTGAAGATGCAACTGAAAGTTATCCGGTAACTCAAGAACAAGCGCATGGTTATGCCGGACAGAGCTCAAGTGAAGGATTTCAGCAGTGGCAGCAACCGCACTGCATGACGCCTCAGCCACCCCAGAGTGTCTCTACTCCACTTGTGTGGTATCGGTAACACATCTATAATGTTACGTTTTCCTTTGAATGCCAACTGGCAACAACGTCGGAGGATCTGCAACTCAATGCAACAGAATAGCTACAACGAGAGACAACCCTTGCAACTTCTCCTTTTTGATCGGGAAAGTGGAAATGATATCTTAGCGTCAAGATTTTGTACAGGGGGTTAGGAGTAAAGATGTATTATGAGAACTCGCGTGAGGGTAGGTGGAGCTCTGTTTTGCTGATGTGCCCAAGATTCTGCCCCTTCCTCAGCCGGAAGGGCGCTTTCATCTTTTGTGGCAAGCACTAGATAGTGATGTGATTCAGTTTGGCACAATGGAAATGAAATATGGAGCATTTTCAAAGTCGCATCAACGGGTGAACTGCTTTATGTACTTATATTTCGGTGTATGTTCTCCTCAAAGGGATGTTATCTTTGGTGTTGGCTCCTATTTGTGTCTGGTCCGGTCTGCCGTGAGGTGGTTCTTGATTCGATCCAACAAAAGTTTGGGAGTTCGGCTCGTTTGTGTAAGGTGGAACTATGGGCTCCTTAAATAGTTGAGTCATGTTGAAATTGGATTGGGCAAAAGAGGGATTTTAGGTCGGGTAAAAAGTGATTCGGCCCAAATTCTTTTGTTTATTATTATATAATTGCATTGTCTCATATCTAATTAAACTTGGATTCACATTATACTTAACCCTTTCCATATTACAAAAATATTATTATATCTAATTAATTCATGATAATCATTATGTGAATACATCAAATTATGAAAGTAAATTAAAAAACGCTGGTAAGCAAATGAAAAAAAACGCTAAATCTGAGATATTTATAAAGAATTAGAAAAGTATGCATGTTTCGTGGCGACACATACTTTGAGTGTGGGCTTTGTTTGTTCAAGTTAATTTAATCCTTTTTTATATTGCCAAATTCAATTTATCACTTAAATATATAATTAGTAGAAATAATATTTCTTTTTAAAATTACTTTCAAGTGATCTTGTGTGTGTGTATATGTACACATATATTTTGACAACAATTCTACCCGGGGCCAAATATAGACCCTTGCATAAAAACAAGTGTCATCTTATGGGACACTTTGAGAGTTTGAACCTAAATTATGCTTGAAAATTGAGACAACCTAAATTAACTCTCAACCCGTGTGTCAACTCTCAACCCGTGTGTCAACTGTTTCATCTACTGGAAGACGAAGGAAGGTCTAGATCCTCAGGCTGAGTTCTTCATCTATTGGAAGGCATAAGGTAATGATTCTGATCTCATGGACATGCTGAGATGGGAAGTTCGAAACTCTCATTTTGTGTTTTGGTATGAACCCTTTGTGTTTCTTTTGTGGATTAGCGGAAGAGAGTCAAGTATGCATGTTATTTGTTCATCGCAGGAACGGAATCATCTGGATTTCTATTTTAAACCGGCGGCAAATTGAGGAACGGAATTACTAATGGATATAACTTGAAAGAATAATAGAACAAAAGAATAAATTAGAATAATAGGAAGGACTAAATATATGATGAGATCAAATAGATGCAATCTGAATTAACTAGGGGTGTGCAAAGTAATCAAAATCGCTCGGATTGTCTGGAACCAGTCCGCACAAGCCCAAACCGGTGGTTCTTAAAGAAACAGGACTGATAGGTATCAGGCCGATTCCTTGTTGCAAATATGAAAGCTCCTACTTACTTGGATCAAATCAACAATATTGTGTATTCGTTTTTTCTTTTGTATGCTGTCGCTAAGAGCATACATACCATTTTGCATCAAATTGGATGGTGATAACGATGGGCACAAGATAATGATTGACCGAGGGTCAATAAGTAAGGGTTGCTGGAGATTTGATCACATGCGATTATCTACAAAAGTTGGAAAAAAAAGTGCAACAAGTATGGTCAAAAGATATTTGAATGGAGAGAATTTTGAGGAAAGAATTCTGAATGGGCTGGTGAGATATTTGAATGGAGAGAATTTCAATGGATGCATTTGGGAATAAATTTGACAAGGACTGTTGGCAAGCGATAATCGGTCAACACCGAACTTGCAACGACAAAATCGCAATTGATGGAGCGATGGAAAGGGGATTCTGATGGACAAAAACCAAGATGGAAAAAGTTCGTATCTGACGGTACAGTTTAGGCAATCTTCATACCCTCAATCCCGGATCCAATTCCTCTCCAAAACCCCGGGAGGGGGAAGGCAGCAAACGCCGATGTTGTCGGACTTGCGTTGTCGAGATTAGTCAATGATAAGGACAAGTCTAATAAAGCAGATGGAGGTTCCGAGAATAATTTATCTATTTTTTTGTTCTCAGAAACAGATTTGGAACAAAAGTAAGAAATAAAAAAAAAAATAACATTTTGTTCTTAATAATTTCTAAAAATAAGTCAATTTTATTTTTTATTTTTTGTTCTTCTTCTCTCTTGTTGTGGCCACCTCCAACCGCCCACCGCCGCCGCTGCCAGCCATCGTCGACCGCCAACGCTGATCGCCGACCCGGCCACGGCCGATGGGCGGTGGCTGGTGGTCATGCGGTAGCGGCGGCCGAGGATGGTCGGTGGTCGGGCGGTCGGCGGGGCGGCGGCAGGGTGGCAAGCGCGGTGGCCGAATCCATGAGCAAGAATAAAAATAAATAAATACAAAAATACAAAATCTTGTGTAGTTACCAAACATATTTCTACTCTTTTTCTATTTCGGAATAGAAATTTTATGTAATTACAAAACACTTTATTTTACTTAGAAATTGTTCCTTGGAATAGAAATAGAAAAAAACTCTTCCCTAGCCAATAAGCGTTATCATTCGCACCCTATAAGTCTTTGGGTTTGCTGCAGGTAACTTAGTTAGGCAGGCATGTTGCACTGGGCGTCGCGTGAAGCTAGTTAGGTAGGATCAGTTTTATGGATTCTTTCTATTCTAATTTTTCAGAACCGATGCTTAGTGCTAATTTATTCAATAGACATGATATGAATGGAATCTACATCTGCTTGATCTACGGTTACAATATTCGATATAAAGCTTTAATGAAGGACTAATAGGTCAAACTTGTCACTATAACTCCATTAATTAAGGATGGGAAAACCGATACTATATAAGCCCAGCCCATCCTTCGCAGACTAATTAAAGATTTCTTGAAATCGAGAATAAATTGGAAATTGAACATGTAGACTTCCCTTACAAACCTAAACGATCATCGTCTCTGGGCCCTGGTGAATGCATTCATTGGAGCTTTTGAAGTTTTTTCTATGCCATCGGGGTCAACGGAGAATGACGCTGGAGATGTAAATTTAATCAACACCAAAAGCGTGATCAACTCGGCAACCTCAATACGCGCAAATAATGCGGTTTGACTTTTCTGTTTCTTAAGTCGTTATCTTATTGATTATTTATAGGATGCAACACGTAAACAGCACCACAAGAGAAATTACCATAAAATTATGAACCTATTACAATTATATCAATTTAGTTATAAACATTTTAATTTTATCAATTTAGCCATAAAACTTTGATTAATTTGTCAATCGAGACTGAAAAGTCACTCACATGGACACCTAACATCCTACATGACAAAGCAACACTAACGCGGTCGATTTTTGTGATTTTTTCAAAAAAATGAATTTTTAATTGTTTTTTCTCTCTTTGCTTTTGTGTTTCATTGTGCCAGCAACAACCTCGCAGCTGGGCAAGGGCTACTCTCACTAGATCTAGTGAGAGCTTGGTGGCTATAGTTAACGGTGGCCCAGGTGAGGGCCGTGACCCTCACTAACCCTCGTCAAACACAATGAAAATTTTTTAAAATAAAAATAAAATGATTCAAGAAAAGATTAAAAATTTGTTTATGTCAATGCTGATTGTGTCACATAGGATTGTGTTAGTGATTTTCAGCCAAATATGGCTAGATGTACTTGATTGGGATAAATGCAAAAGGTTTAAAATTAAACTAGTCTAACTAAAAGGTCTATAACTAAATTTATACTAATGCTAAAAGTTTGAGACTTTTTTGGTGCCTTTTCCACTTCAGTCCTAAAACATTTTTATCCAGCACTAATTTGATCTTAAACTTTTTGACAATTCGTCAATTGAGTCATTATAGTCAATTTTTGCTGACATGAACGTCGATTATTGTACGTAACATAGTTGATGCAAATGTGGAATTTTTGTAATTTTTATTTTATTTACTTCCTTTTTCTTTGTGGTTGGAAGGCCCTCGCCAAACCCGAGCAAGAGCTGCTGCTAACCCTCACCCAGCACAATGAAAAAAAAAAGGCAAAGAGAAAAAAGATTAAATAAAAATAAAAATAATTTTAAAAAATCATGTGATTTTGGGGCAAAATTAGTAATTGAAACTTACAATGGAGGTTTGCTACCTTATTCATGTGATTTTTCTTATTGGAATTGCGTTTTTTTTTTTTTAGGCTAATACCCCGAAAACCTCAAACTAGTACATATGTGATAAATTTATCATAAACTAATTTTTTAACCATGAAAAATTACAAATTGGTACATATGTTCTAACCGATTAGTACACTTGTGATAAATTTACCAAAAACTAATTTATTTGATCGCCAAAAGTCCTAAACCGATACATTTGTAACAAATGTACCATCCGTTAAATTAGATTAATATAAAAAAAATAAAAAATAAATTGTATAATTGTGATAAACAGATAGTTAAATCCACCAATCAATTGTCATATGTTATTCAACTTAGTAATTTGACAGTATAATTTAACGGAAACTAATATATGGTAAATTTATTACAAGTGTACTAGTTTTGGGTAAATTTGTTAAATGTATACTAGTTTGAGGTTTTTAGTGGTCAAAAACTTAGTTTATGATAAATTTGTCACATGTATATCAGTTTGTGATTTTTAAGAATATTAGACATTTTTTTTACAATGGAATTTCAAGGGTAATAGTAACAAAGAGTCGTGATAAAGGTTCATATGCCAAGAAAAACAAATATAGCAAGGATATGTTCAGATTAAGAGAACAAGGGACAATAAGGGCCTGTTTGTTTTCACTTCTTTTTTCTGTTTAAAAATATTTTTTTTGTTCCTGAGAACAAAAAATGAATAGAAACGCGTTTGTTTGCGTTTTTATTCCAAATCTATTTTTTTTTGTTCCTAGAAACACATCTGAAATAGAAACAAGAAACAAAAAAAAAAAATTGTTTCTTGTTTCTGGAACAAAATTTAGGAACACTTTTTCCCTTTCTTCTCTCTTTTTTCTTCTTCTTTTTTCTTTCTTTTTTCTTTGGCCGGTCGCCAACCTCGGCCATGGCCGGCGACCGGCTGTCGAGGGCCGACAACCTCGCCGGAGCGTTGTCGGCCCCTAGCAAGGCCGAGTGTCGCCGGCCCCTGGCGAGGCCGACCTCGCGCTAGGGCCGGGCGAGCTCGATCTCGTCCAAATCGGCGAGGCCGAGCTTGCCCAAAGTGGTTGGCGAGGCTCGACCTTCCGGCCACCGCTAGGTCGGCGTCACCTGGTGGTGGCCCGGCAACGCCGAGCCTCGCCGGCCGCTGGGCGAGTTCGGCCTCGCCGGGGCCGACGAGCCTCGTCGTGGCTGGGCGAGGCCGCCGACCCTCGTCGGGCGGTCGCCGCCCATGGCCGAGGCCGGCGACCGGCCAAAAGAAGAAAAAAAAAAAAAAAAAAAAAAAAATAAGAAAGAAAATAGAAAATAAAAATAAAAATATTAAAAATTAAAAGAAATAAAAAAATTATACAAATTTACCAAACATGTTTCTATTCTTTTTATATTTCGGAATAGATTTACCAAACGCGTTTTTTATTCAAAAATTGTTTCCTAAAGCATAAATACTTTTTTTCTATTTCGTTCTCGAAACAATTTTTAAAGAAAATATTACCAAACGCACCCTAAATTGGCAGGAGTGATGACAGTACCAAGGGTCATTATGGCAAGGGAGATGATGGGAAAGGAGATGAAGTTGGGGGAGAGGAGGAGGACGACGGCGTCATCGTTGCACATGCCTATGACGGAGCGACAGGAGGCGACAGAGTTAATGGAGCACTAGAGCTCACAAAAGGGGACGTGAAGGCTGGAGGAGGCGTCAATGAAGGCGGTGGATTGCAATGAGAACGGGAAGATATGAAGGTGGTGATGTCAAGGGAGGGATTGCAGCGGCGGAGGGGAATGGGTTGCTCTTGTTGTAGAAACGCTTTTGAGGTCGATTTGGAGTGGCTCGGTCGCCATTGAAGATGGTTCCCGACTTCTCGAGAGTTTGAGCTTCAAGACAAGTGATCGCAGTTTTGGGATTAGAGAGAGAAAAGAGAGAGAAAGTTTTAAAGTCAGGTATTCATTCACATCAGAGTTCTTTTTCTATGAAAGAGCCATATAAATATTAAAATGTCATATAAAAAAAAGTCACATAAGACGAAAAATCAAAATTTATCATCCAAGATACCGAAGTGACACTAAAGTGATTTGTTAAAATGAACATCATGCGAAAGTTTTGATGAGTGTGACAAATGGAGCGAGTCTCTCGAGTGGAGCGAGAGACTATAGGAGGGGTACTGCATTTTTATTTTTTATTATTTTTATTTTTATGGAAGTGGGGCGCATGGAAAACTAAAAGCGCGTTTGGTAACGATTTTGTTCTCGAGAATAGATTCTGATCAGAAATGATTCTTTTTTATTCTCGTTCCTAGAAACTAATTTTAAGCATTTTAAGCCGTTTGGTAACTGTCTAAATTTTTTTATTTTGGAATAGAATTGCGTTTGGTATCGTGCTTATTAATTCTGTTCCAAATCAATTTATTTTAATTTTTAAATATTTTTTTTTTACTTTTTTCCTTTTTTCTTTCATTTTTCTCCTATTCTTCTTCTTCTTATTGTGGTCGGTCGCCGGGCAAGTCTCTCCTAACCTCATCGGTGGCCAAGCCGACCTTGCCGGGGCTGGGCGAGGCCTGCCTGGCCACCGGCGAGGCTGGGCGGGCGTCCTTACTGTCGTCTGCCAGAGCTTTGACTGTTGCCCGCCAGATGCCGTTGTCTCGCCACACCGGCACTACCCAACTCCTACTCTACTCTATCTTGCCAGAAATCGCCACCGCCGCACGATTCGACGCCCGAGCCACTCTTGCCCTGATTTGTCCGCGATCGTCCAATGCCGACCGACTTCTGCTCCGCCTCGCATGTGACTCGCGACCTGCAGATCTCGCATCCGCAAGCCCACCTTGCCGCGTCTCCGACGAAGCCACCGCCTTGCTGCACTGCGATGTCGCTTCTGTTCTGCCATCAGCCCGAAGCTCTACCGTCGCTCGCCCCCTCGCAACACTAGCACCCGCGGCTACGCTTGGCAAGGCCCGCTTGGCCATCGATGAGGCTGGGCGAGCCTTGCCGGTGGCTGGGCTTGCCCCTGGCGAGCTCGCCGGACTTCGCCTTGGCCTGACGAGCTTGCCGGACTGGCAGACGGCGGTCGGCGGCAGGCTGTGGTAGACGGCAGTCGCGAGATGACCGAAGGAAAGAAGAAGAATTGTTGGTTTTGATTCTCAAATTTGTTCCCGGAACAAGAATCGATTTTTTTTTTTTTTATTCTTGATTCCACTCTTAATCTACTCCTGGGAACAAAAATTTTACCAAACGCGATTCTAGGCCCAAATTGATTCTGGGAACAAATAATCAGAATTTGGCTATGTTTGAATGGTTACCAATCAAGGCCTAAATGACAATTCAACAAACCATATGCGTGACCTGATTTGACAACAAGAACCCCTTAGTTTTTGTACTGTTTAGGAAAGATATTTGACCCGCCAAACAAAGTTGAATGTGACTTTTGAAGTTTGGGAAATCAGTCATTTTCATCGATCAAAGAATTTCAAAAAAGTCTCGAATGAACAACCACCTCAAAGACGCGTGACTTTGACCCGGCTGGACAAATTCCTCCACGCGTCGGAAGGTTGTTGCCCCAAAAAAATCTATTTTGCTGAAAAAATAAAAGAGAAAAAAATATATAGAAAGTGAGGTTAATAATATCAAGAAAAATTGTAATATTACCTTCCGTTAGATTCTCTTAAATTTAGCCATCAAATTATTAAATTGGATTATATGTTATAGTTGATGATTATACTAATTTAGAATTTTATTGTAATTTTTGGTGATATTAATTTATTTTAATGAAAATTAATGGATAATAAATTTGTCACAATTATCCATTTATAGCTTTTTTACAATAAAAAATAGTTTGGGATAGATTAGTTATATGTGCATCAATTTAAAAATTTTAATTGATAAAAACCTGTCTTAGATATATTAATTTAAAATTTTTTGTAATATTAATTTAAAGAGAAACGAACTTTCAGTTACCTTGTCTCGTCTTATCAACAACTCACGAGCGACGGTAAGCGAACACGTCACGTCGTTGCAGGCGACCTCTGGGAACGCCATCAAACCGAAAAGATACTTCCTGGAATTCTGCTTGTTGGGTGGGTCCCGGGGGTTGGTTCACGGAAGACACGTGGCACGAATTCGTTCAATTTCAAACGATTCGGCAAAATACTGTTTTGCAGTGGAAGACGCGTCTCTTCTCAATGGCATGGCTTTGCTTAGCATGCAAGCAAATTCCCGATGCTCCACGACGTGGGAAGCCTGTTCCCCACTTCAAGCTCCGAATTCAATTAGACGACTCAAAACGGGAGGGGTCATCGACCCGAATTTATTAATAGAAATTCCGACGGGGGGACGATCGGTGAATCTTGCAAGGGCCAGCCTCGCGTGCAAGAAGATCGCCTCTCCCTAGTCATAACATGATACCAAGGCTCGAGCAATCGTCGTTTTAGAAATTTTATCATGCATGTCTCGAAAAGTGGACCAATTATTAAAAAGTTCAAAAGAAAAAATAGAAGTCCACGGGGGCAGGCTGGTGTATTTAAAATATCTCCATATGGTCTTCGGGAATGGAATAAGTAAAATAAAATAAAATTGACGTGGGAAAAGAAAGAAAATGAGTGGAAAATATTCCCAGGAAATTGCGTTTCCTACCTTGAAGGGATCTGCCTCCTTGCATGAGAGAGACGGAGAAATTTCTCTCTCAAAAGCGAAAGAGATTCTTGATTTTCTTGAGGAGAAAGAGAGGGGGGGAGAGAGAGAGAGGAGACACAAACGCGAATAAGGCGAGAAAGGTCGTCGACAAAGGAAGGAAAGAGCGGCGAGAAAAGGTGAAGACAGATTCGATCTTTGACACGCTACCCACCACCATCTTCCACAGATCCCGATTCGTGAGGGTGGGGATGTTTCCGAGGCCTCTCGCGCGTTGCATTTCCCGTGTCTCGCCGTTCATTCTCACGGGACTTGTCGGATCCTAGCTGTGTGCCGTGCGTGCTTTCGTTGTCCTCGTCTGTCTGTCTGTCTGTCTGTCTGTCTGTCGTTCGTTGGGATAGTTTCATAGACCTCTGCTCTGCGCTTTCGCTCGGTAATGTCCGCTCCGTTGGGTGTTCTTCGAATTCGGGTTGTGGGTTGTGAGCTTCGCTACGCGTCTCTGAACTAGATTCCTCGTTTTGTCTGTGTATGATGATAACCCCTCTGGTCTAGCTGGGTTGTAGCTCATTCTCCATATTTTAGTTGGTGGACTTCGATTTGAATTTTCTGTTCTGTGATTTTGTCGACCACTGGGGAGTTGGGAAATCCGATCCCTCAATTATAAAAAGGAAGACAATTTGCCTTACGAGTCTGTCGTTGCATATATGTATGGGAGTTACGCGCATCTGAATTCCCAGCATATGTATGTACTCTTAATTTGTTTTCTATTTTCAGGGTCTGTGTCTCCTCTCAGTCAGCACAAGAGTCGTTGTTCTGAATCAGCCCAGATGGAGCATGAAAGCCTGAACAACTGGATATGGGATGGACTATATTACCACCCGCATCTTTTTGGTGGGCTCATGCTAACAGCAGCTTTGCTCGGCTTGTCTACGGGCTATTTTGGGGGCATTGGGGTCCCGTCGTTGCCGCATTTGTGGTCGGATGTGGGCATTTTCCAGAAGAAGAAGCGCGGGAAGAAGCGTGTTCGTGTTTACATGGACGGATGCTTTGATCTGATGCATTATGGGCATGCTAATGCCTTGAGGCAAGCAAAGGCCTTGGGGGATGAATTGGTGGTGGGAGTTGTCAGTGACGAGGAGATCGTAGCCAACAAGGGTCCCCCAGTTCTAACCATGGAAGAGAGGTACTTCACTCAGAGTTATTGACCTCGCTTGAACCTGTGTTGTTCACCTTACTCCTATGCCATATACTCGGATTAGATCAGCTGTTTTCTCAATTGCTTTTGTTCTGAATTTTTGGTGATTAAATGTAGATAACCTATTACCACCAGGGTAGTTGGTCTAGCAGTGAAAGGGTTTCCTTGTCTTCTGCAAGGTCATGAGTTCCTAATTGGCTGTTTTCTCAATTGTTTTTGTTCTGAATTTTTTATGATTAAATGTAGATAACCTATTACCACCGGGGTAGTTGGTCTAGCAGTAAAAGGGTTTCCTTGTCTTCCACGAGGTCGTGAGCTCCTAATCGGCTGTTGAATTTTTGGTGATTAACTGTAGATAACCTATTACCACCAGGGTAGTTGGTCTAGCAGTAAAAGGGTTTCCTTGTTTTCCCTGAGGTCATGAGTTTGTAATCGGCTATTTTCTCAATTGTTTTTGTTCTGAATTTTTGGTGATTAAATGTAGATAACCTATCACCACCAGGGTAGTTGATCTAGCAGTAAAAGGGTTTCCTTGTCTTCCACAAGGTCATGAGTTCCTAATTGGCTGTTTTCTCAATTGTTTTTGTTCTGAATTTTTGGTGATTAAATGTAGATAACCTATTACCACCAGGGTAGTTGGTCCAGCAATAGAAAGGTTTTCCTTGTCTTCCATGAGGTCATGAGTTTGATTCACATTGCGAGTGAATTGCCGATCAACTCGTGTTGCCTAGTTGCGGCATATGTCATGTGAAAGGACTTCCTGCGGGATTGTGCCAACTGGCTTGCAACCTTCAGGTCACAGGTGATGCAACTGAACATTCTATAGAGGACGTAGGACCCTTATGGAGGTCCCTAGTGCTGGTTGACCTTCGCCACCCCTGTACTCATATAAAAACCTATTCTTAAAGCAAATCAGTTTTTGGTACTAGTGACATAGGAGGCTGAGATGGTGAGATTTTCCTCTTCTGTTTCTTTCTCATCTATCTTGTTCAAGATTTTCCCACGTACTCTTGTTTTTCTACTGAAACTTTTACTCACTTTCGATGATTCCTGAAATGTAATAGAAAATTTGGAGCATTGGAGGTGCTCGATTGCCATTCGTAAAATCTATAGCCCTGAAGGACATCTACAATTTGAGAGTTTCATCTGGTGCATTCATTAACTATGTACATACTTCCATGGACATATCTGTTGTGCAATTGGCTATACGTTATGCTTGTAGACAATTAGGTGTCACGAAGTCAACCGATTGCTCTGTTTGGTATATGGAGTTCATTCTCTTGTTATCATGAAATTATTCTTGTCTAATCATGATGTTTCTAGGCTTGCACTTGTTAGCGGGTTGAAGTGGGTGGATGAAGTTATACCAAATGCTCCTTATGCAATAACAGAGCAGTTTATGAAGAGTCTTTTTAATGAGCATAAAATTGACTACATTATCCATGGCGATGACCCTTGCCTGCTCCCAGATGGAACAGATGCTTATGCCTTGGCAAAGAAAGCCGGACGGTACAAGCAAATCAAACGCACTGAAGGTGTCTCCAGCACAGATATTGTAGGTACTATATCCACTTAATCTTTCTCCCAGCATTATTGAGAGGAAGTACTAATTTAAGATTAAATACATGGTGTTTCCCGACAATGGTTACTCATTTTATGTTCAAATTTCAATGCATAAGGAGCAATATTTTAGCAAATGGTAATGCTAGAGAGCAGAATTAGGTTCTTTGGCTTTTGTACATGAGTACCTTTGCATATAATTCGTCACTGTCATGGTACAACTCGGCAAGTTGCAGCTATTTTCATGCTGGAAATAAGAGTAAGATGTTGGTAGAGAGAGATGTGGGAGAGACTTTGGTCGCTGCTGGTGGCAAACCTTGATTGTAGATTCGCTACATAGTCCTCTATACATGATAAAGTGAGTTGGAAATTATGCTATTTTCTGCATCCTTTGAATCTATTCAAAACATCACATGAGCAATAAGCCTCACTGAAGGTTGGAGATTAGACATTTGAAACCCTTGAAATGGATAAGTGTTGAGGCCTTGAGTGAAGTAATATTCACCATAGGCAAAGCTTCTTAAGATGAGGATGTTGAGCATTGATGAACACCATTTTGAATATCTTGAATTGTATAGCAGCCAGCAACACTTTCCCTCCTGTATAGCAGCAACAAAATACCATTACATGCAGGTTTATGACAAGAGAAAGATAAGTTGGATACTCTTTCTTTGTTCAAATGATCCTCTTCTGCTTCTGCTCATTGTCCCTTTGCTGGTTTCAGAATTCGTACTTGTTAGTTCTTATCTCTCTTTTTTAATGCAAGCTAATTGTTCACTTGCAGGAAGGATTCTTTTACTTTTAAAGGATGCAAAACGCAACGATTCTTTGTTGAATGGAGAGCACCAAGAATCTATATCAGAGGATGCCCGCGTTTCCCAATTTCTACCAACATCCCGCCGCATAGTACAATTTTCGAATGCTAAGGTATGGGCCATTTCTTTGTGAATCAGATTATTCTATCTCCTTATGATGTTGGTCCTGCGAAACTCCTAATGACTGTCCAAGTCTATTTCACCTCCTTGTTCTGCCCAAGCTTGGCAATGCATGTGATGTCTCTGATAGTCAATGTTCCACCCTACATTAAAATAAATGCTTAACCCATTGACTGTCAATCTAATTGGTAGAATTCTCTTTCAGTTCAACTTGCAAAAGTTCTGTTGCAATGCTGGTGGTTATGAAGCTAGCATATAATGAGATTTGCTTTTCATCCTTTGATGCTGGAAATTTTTATACCTCAGGGTCCCGATCCAAATGCTCGTATTGTGTACATTGACGGTGCATTTGATCTCTTTCATGCTGGACATGTCGAGGTAATTTGGAATGCTATGCTTATTTTTTGAAGCAATTTGTTTCTCCCGATTATATGTTTGCTTATATTGGTGCTCCTGTTTAGTATTGTTGTTTAAATCCCATTGCCAACTGAAATTTTGACTCAACTACAGCAAGGAATTGCTTACTTTAAAAAAAGAAAAAAGAAAAAAAAGAAAAGGAATAAAAATTGGATCAAGAACACTTCCAATGTAGAGTTACTGTGGGATTCAACTCTGCGATAAGCTCAGGACCTTGGCCAGTTCCCCCCTTAAGTAAGCCTAAACTAATTCTTCTGCTTAGCACGCTAATCTTAGGACAGAAATCAAACTCAGAATCTTGTAGTTTTGTCTATTTATATCCATATTAGAAAGAGTGTTCATAAAGATGTTTAAATTTTGAATTTTGCTGCTATTTTTGTGCATGCCAATCATTTTTTCACTTTTGTGTTGATCGTGGTGATGCCATAGAAGTTGACTGAAACATGTGGATTAACTGAACACATTGAAGCATCAACTTTGGTGTTCCATATAACGTTGCTATTCAAATATGTTTTACCTGGTACTTTGGCCTTGATATAATCTCTTTAAAGTTCATGATTTCGGTCAACCTGGATGTGGTTAGTTAAACATTCTTTTTCTTCGCCAAAAATGAGAAAAGATAAACATTCTTTTATCCTTTTGTAATTTATGGGCAATTTACTTGTTGATCACAACTGTCGTTTAAGCAGAACAGTCATGATGATTTATGCAAATCAAATCAGATTCAAGGGTGAAAAATTAGGATTTAAACACTGAATGCTGTCAGATCATCGTCTGGCGATTCCAAGCAGCATTGAAATTTGTAAATTGTATTATGTTTTGTTATTTTTGGAACCAAGTCAGTTATATCTCATATGTTCTTGCTCAGATCTTGAAGAGAGCCAGGCAACTCGGGGACTTCCTCTTAGTTGGTCTCCATACTGACTATATTGTGAGGTACCATATGCTTGACCTTTGCTATCATTAATTCTATTAGCACCCAAACGGTGGCCTTTATATCTATTAATTTTAGCTATTTGGGGAACGTTACACAATTTAGCACATTCTGCAATAAGTGATATATGGGGGTTCAATTAAAAAGTTCCACTATTTTTTATCCAGTGAACACAGAGGGAAACACCATCCAATTATGCATTTGCATGAGCGCAGTCTCAGTGTTCTAGCTTGTCGTTATGTTGATGAAGTCATCATTGGTGCACCTTGGGAGGTTTCAAAGGACATGGTATGTAAAATATTCTCCTAAGTAAGGCCCAATTTCCATTAGATTATCCTTTAATTGCATATTTCTTTTGTATTTTTTCAGTCATTCCTAGTTTGTTCTCTCCACTTTTAGTGGGTAAAAGAAATATAAGCGTTGCAAAAGTTGATGCTTTAGTCAGGTGGATTTTAAAATCGAGGATCCTATGCGTACTTTAGCATTGACAATGTTGCGATAACAAATAGCCTTTTTTGGCGATGACGTTGACATTTTGTTTTATGCTGTCCATTGTGGACTCCGCTGATAGCTTTTGTTGGTGATGACGGAAACCTCTCTGAATTCTACTCTGCCTGTCTTGAACACCTTAATAGATTTTGTTGGTGATGACTAATACCTCTTTGAATATTATTAATCCACCAGTCCTGAACACCCAAATCGCACATACTTTTGGAGTAGAGAACAAGAATCTATTATGTTTACTAGTTCAGATTAATGCAGGGTTCAGAATCCTGATATTTTCCTATGTCAAGATAATTGGAGCTGTTGTAAGTTTTAGAATCATTTGATGCTGAAGTCTACTTGGAGATATTTTCTCAAAGAAGTAACTCTTCATTTGAATTATGGGCTAAGAAGTTTGTTCTGCATTGAGTCAGACCCTAAAGCAAAAGACTCTGGATTTCACATGATGTATTTATGGTTGCAAAGTTTTTTTGTTAGTGGAAAAGGCAATCTTCCATGATTACGCAAGTTGAGAACTATTAATTGATAATACAATAGGATTCATGTTTCATTTGTTTCATGTCCCTACTAATTTTTTGACCTGATCAGATAACAACATTCAATATATCTTTGGTTGTGCATGGCACAATTGCTGAGTCCAATCCTTTGGCTCTGGTAAGTAAGTTGGTTTGTCCCCTTTTCTTCCAATCTATGCATTAGATCCATTATTGAAGCGAACTTGTCTTGCATCATGCAGGTTGGAATTGATCCATATGCTGTTCCTAAGTCCATGGGAATTTTTCGGTTGCTTGAGAGCTCAAATAACATAACCACTTCTTCGATAGCCCAAAGAATTGTTGCTAATCATGAGGCTTATATGGTATGCTCTCCAATCTTCTCGTTCTCTTTGCATGCAGTGTATATGTGCAATGTTCAATCACTCTTGGCTCCACTATTTTCGTAGATATTGTGCTCGATATCCCTGCCTTTACAAATTTTGTCCCCCTTTCTGTCCCTATATGTACTAACCAGGAAAAAGAAATTCTGTCTACTTAAGGAGAAATTATCTTGTAGAGTAGGGACTCCTGCCACAGGATATTAATTTGCAAGAGCAGTCTTAGGATATAATCATTATATCACCAACTGGCACCTAAACTTCTTAAGAGGGTTACAGCTATTGCATATAGGGCAAGTCACTATATTCAGGAGCTAATCAATGAAATTGGGTAAATACAATGTAACCATAGCTGGTGCTTTACTGCTCTGTTCTTTTCACATATTTTTGTGTTAAATCTTTTAGAGTACTAATGTAGTTGACCTTTCTTTTCTAGAAACGCAATGCAAAGAAGGCAGAGGGTGAGAGGAAATATTATGCAGAGAAGAAGTATGTAGCAGGCAATTAGCTTGGATTGTTGATTTCGGTGGTTAGTTCAGTTGTCCACACCTGCCAACCTTAACCATTTTAAGGATGCCTATTGTTACTAAAGATGAGAGATGCAATTAGCATATACCTAGATATGTGTACCCAAAGATGAAGAGACGCGATCAACACGCACCTAGATGATAGGAGAATAGAAGAACATACAGGATTTTACAATTTGTCGACGCTTCGATCAGCAATGTTTGTTCATCTTGTTGTAACAATATTCTGAGCAGAGACAGTGAAACATATCAACTTGATCCGATAATTCATTTTGCATATTCATGGTCACTCCTTCAGTCCTATAAATGGTTCTGACTTGTATTCCCAGTCTGACGCAATTTTGCTGGTGGGGTGCCCGCTCTTTTCAAGAAGTTATTGCAATCTTGAATGATCTTGAATGCTGTGCATTTCATCGTGATGGTTGAGGTATGTTCATTATATTCTATATCAGTGTTACTTTTAAGATGCTTTTTCACTATGGTACATGTAAATGTCGATAGCGTATGAGGAGAATTTAACCTTCAAAAACTCCCGAGCTAAGAATTGGACGCTTATAGTTGCCAATTTAGTACTTGTTAGATGCTTGTTTAATTTGGTACTGTTCGGATGCTGCTAACTTAGCCTTGTAAAACGTTGGAGCACAAGTTTTACAACCCTCTTTTGGATTGTACTGTGAACAAATTGATGATTGTTGGATGCAACTAGCTCGAGGTATTCTACAGCCATGATCTTTTTGAAAGTTGCAATCCTTGATCACCCAACCTCATATTCCTCTTGTTGGGGATTGAAGCACTGACCTCGCTTCAATCCCCCAATCCGTGAGCTATGTCCACTAACCCAACTGTTTTTAATCAAAGCTGACTTTCATATGTCAAATATAAAGCAAAATTACCCCCTTTGATCTTTTTGGCTCTTATTTTCCAATTTTTAGTGAAATGATGGAATCACAAACATGGTCTTTCTTTAAGTTTCCCCGTTGATTAATCACTATAATTGGATCTGGAAATTAATGTTATGGTGTGTTTGTTTCACTAAAAATCTCATGATAAAGGAAAATATTATTCATGAAAATCACTTTTAACAAAAATAGTTAATTTTCATTTATTTGATGATTTATGAAAAGTGATTTCATTTTTTGTGATAGGGGAAGTCATTTTCCCATTATCTAAGCTTGTTTTTAGTCTATAGAAAACATTTTCCATCATCCAAATATTGGATAGTTGATAAATAATTTTCCACAAATAGTTCTCTTTCAAACAAATGGACCATTAAAGAGCGATAGTAATTTTTACTTAATGTTGCTAAACATTGCAACTGGAAACCTACTGCTTCAATTACTGATTGTAATTTATGAACAACAATCGTAATTCATGATTGTTAATGTAATAGTATCTTTTGACAAAAAAAACTGTAATAGTAACTTACTAAGAATAAATTATATCGTAACTAAAAGGAAAGGCAAATTGATAGATAAACTGGTTTTTTTCGAACGATAATTATGATTTATGATATGATAAATATGGTATTATTTAAGGAAAGGTAACTTAAGCAAGAGAGAGGTTTAATACGAACCAGAAAGGCGTAGTATGGACAAGGACAAGAAAATTTCTATACGAAATTGAAAGCTCCGTTCAAAACATTACGTACAACAAGATGAGAAATACTACCACTTAAGGAACGTATTGGCAGCAATTAAAGAAAAAAAAATTATCTTATGCACTGAAAGAAAAAAAACTTATGAATGTAATTAGTTTGATCAAAGATACGATGAAGAATTCTACTATTTTAGGAAAAAAAAGTTAAATTTACGAAAATGAATCTTTTCATAAGAACCGAAAGAAAGACTTTCGCACGTAACTTGATAGACTTCCCACAAGTAACTTGATTTTTATAATAGGATAAATTCTTACTACTTTAGCACTAAAATGGCACTTTATGTAATGAAAAGTTATCTTACGAAGTTGAAAGAAAAAATTACGAACTACATTAGTTATGGACGATACAATTAGAAATTTTTACCGCTGAAGGATCAAGAAGGTAATGTACGAAGTCGAAAGTTATCTTATGAACCAAATTGAAGAATTATGTACATTACTTATTGTTTACGATACGGTAAGGAATATTACTAGTTTATAGACAAAATCGCAATTTACAAAATTAAAGATTATTTTATGAAACCAAAGAAAAGAAAAGCTTATGAGTCTCATTAAAAATTCACGTTACTATGATAAAATATACTACTAACGAGTTTTATTGGTATTTAAAATACAAAGTAATTTACTATTTTAGAAACAAAATTTACGAAGTTCTATTTTTGTTTGCTAACTACTCAATTTATCATAGCTAGCTTTTGGCATTTGTGATCATTACTAATAGTAATTTACCTGTTCAATTACCTTTCATAACTTTGCTTGGGACGAGGTCTTTTGGCCTAAGGCTCGTAATTTTCCACAAAATAAGTGATATACTTAAGATAATAGTGAAACTTCTTTATCTCCTATCGTTAGTTGAACACACAACGGAGCCAAATTTTCCTTTGCAATCCGTGAATTTCTATGAGTAAGTAATTTTCCTTCATTCTCTTGATTGTCCTCGATTGAAAGTAGGTTTGATCAATTTGCACTAGTCACTTGTCTTTAATGTCCGCAAATTGCGAGACAACCAATTTTGTAAATAACCGGTTTCACTTTGCAAGCAAATCTGACCAACGCCTTTTTGTCTATTTCTATCCAAGGGTTACATTGGGAAAAGTATCAAAAAAGTCAACCTATTACATTAGTACAAATCTTTTAAATTTGTACCAATTAAATCCGTTAGGCCAATTTTGGCAAAAAATCAATGACACGAATGTTGGTCGTCATATGTAACATGGCCAATTTAATTTTTAAAATTTTTCTTAATTTTTTATGAGCTTTTTTTTTCCTTTTTTTCTTTTTTCTTTCCTTTTCTTTCCAACTAGGGGCCAGTGACCCTCACATGGTCTTGGTGAGGGCATTGCAGCCCTCACTCATGGTTAGCAAGGGCTGCGATGCCCTCCTTTAGACCAAGCGAGGGACACTAGCCCTTGCCAATCCACAATTAGGAAAAAGAATGAAGGGAATAAAAGAAAAGAAAAGGAAAAAAAAAGTAAAAAAAAAATTTAAAAAAATTGTTTATGTTAGTATTGGTCATGACACGTAGGATGGCCGGCATTCATGTTAACGATCTTCGATCAAAATTAGCCAAGGAGTTTAATTAATATAAATGTAAAATATTTATGATTTAATCGATCAAATTGAAAGATTTTGGACTGAATTGGTATAAATATAATAAATTTATTATATTTTTAATACTTTTCCCATCATGTTAGATGTGGGACTAGTTTAATAAAATCCATTATGAGACATAAGAAATTCCCAAAAATTACACATTTCATTGCACAATCAAACTTTCTAAGCACACCTAATCCTTTCATGTGCAAAAGGAACCCTAAGGTACAACCGAAATCAGACACAGCGGCCGATTGCTGGCCAAAGAGTCGATTGAAAGAAACGGTGTCAACCTGTCAGGATACGATTCCCTCCACCTAAATTTCACTAATTAATTCAATTATTGTCGTGATGAATTCAAGAACGGGTTGACTCATGCAGCACGTGCGACCCAGCTCTGTTTTTCTGCTTCTGAAGATTAGCTCCCGCCTGCTATTCTCAGCAAAAAAGTTAGAAGAAGGAACACAGATCGGTCGGAGACTCCACTGACACAAGAGATCGATCGTTGAACGGAGGTTCGAGGCCTTCACAAATCCCCATCTACCTAAATTGGACGTTACCGCTGGATGATGATGTTTGTGTTCAGGTAGTTGGTTGCGTCGCTAGTTTCGTCGTTCCTTTCCAGGCCGCGATCCCCCATTTATTTCCTCGCGAACTTCACTTTCAGCATCTTCAGTTTCCACATCTCTCTCTCTCACTCCACTAGTTCTCACTCCAGACTGGCCATGCCATCTCTTCCTCCCTCGCTCGTCCTGTTTCTCCTCGCCGCCATTGCCACGGTGGCTTCTCTCGCTTCCTGCTCCGTCATCGTCAAGAACCTGCCCGGGTACTCCGGCGACCTCCCGTTCACGCTCGAAACCGGGTGAGCTGCGGATCGTGGGTTTCTTCTTGTTTTCGCTCTTCTTTCTTTTTTCCATGAATGGTGAAACGATGAGCTCGCTGCGGTGGGCAATGAGCGTGTGTAGGTACGTGGGAGTAGGTGAGGACGAGGTAGTGCAGCTGTTTTACTACTTCGTGGAGTCGGATAGGAGCCCTTCCCAAGACCCTCTTCTTCTCTGGATCGACGGTGGCCCTGGCTGCTCCAGCCTGGCCGGCTTCTTCTTCCAAAATGGTACTCTCTTCCTCCCTCCCTCCCTCTCCAATCGAACCATACTCGAAATTGTTCTCGCAATTCAATACTTGTCTTTGAAATACTCCATTGAGTAAACGGTTAATACCGCAAAAAGAAAATTAGTATATCTATGATAAATTAATTCTAAACTAAAACTTAGAATTGGTATACCCGTCATAAATTTATCATTCGTTAATTTCTATTAAATTTTATCGTTAAATTGTTAAATTTGATGACATGTAACGGTTAACAGGTATATCAATTTAGAATTTTACTCTTAGCTGTACCGGTTATGATTTTTAGTGATATTAATCTAATTTGTCGAAAACTAATAAAGAGTAAATTTGTTGCAAAGATATTAGTTTTAATTTTTTATAGTAAAAAAATTAATTTAAGGTAAATTTGTTACAAGTGTACTGATTTAGGATTTTTCACGATAAATAAAAAGGAAAAAATTCATAATGTGTGAGTTCATGAAAACCTTAGATGTGCTAGAAAAGCTTACAAAAATCTCCTCTGTGAGTGACCTAGCAAGTTTCGATTGGGCATTGCAACAAATAGAGCCACACACATAAGGAAAATGAAAACTTAAAAGAGAGAATCCTGCCTTACCATATGAATGTACATTAATTTACATTAATGCTCCATTTACCTCGATAAAAATAAATGATTCAAAAAACATTTTTCGAAAAAAATAATTTCTATCCCTAGAAATAATTAATTAATTAAAAATATATGTCAACAACAATTTATATCTAAACATTTTTGTGGATAATGAAAATATATTTCCATTCATTTTTATAAATGATATAATTATTTATTTTTTAAAATAAATATTGTCCAAATTATTGATAGCCCGCAAAATAATCCAAGCTTAAAGCTGCCTCTCTTGTCGGCGACTCGTGTCTTGGAAACCATGTGAGCGTCGCTAATTAGCTTTAAATACCGGGAAAGGTATACAACCATTAGTTGGTGGCCAAAAAGAAACTAAAAAAAGCAAAAATGAATATTTTACTATTCTGACAAAAAATAAAAGAAAGTTTTACTGTGAAAGAAACGGACGGCGTATTTAAATATGTTTCCGTACATTAACATATTTTGACAAGTCCTAATGTATAGTTGACTAAGTATTTGAAAGCCCTAAACCGCCGACATGGTCTACAAATCTAAAATTCATATAAACCATGAATTTAATGGGTTGGTGGAATGCATCAGAAGTTTAATGATTCGTTTGTAATTGGATGTGTGCACTCAGGCAAGTGTACTATTAATTTGTATACCGTTAAACATCTCATTGATATATTTGCTCAATCCATCCCATTTGATAAACATATGGCGTTCACCCAACATATGAATTTAAATCCATCTAAATCACTGTGGTGCATGGAATTCAATTGGATTTGATGATTTTAACGTAACTTGACTTGATGCTCGATGTAGATATTACTATTTTTGCGAGAAAACTCTGTTTATATTATTTCTACTTGACCATGTAACTTGGTTGTTCTCGATGGGCTTGAGCAAAGCTATTTTAGTTATAAAGAGGCGTGGTCTGGTTAGGTCCGAGAATGTTTTACAAAAGCTTTTATATTATGGATGGATTTGGGTAACCAATCGAGCTTGACCTAAAAGTCCGGCACGGGCCTGCCTATTAATCACCTCTGACACAGGCTGTGGGTTAGTTTCATTTCAATAATGGATATAAGTTTAATGCGTTAGTAAGATGAGTCATCGTACATGTATCATTGTTGGTATGGGTAGTTTTATTTTAACAAGTAACTAAGTAATATCAACAGTGAAAAATGTAGGAAGTTTCATTAGATCAAGAAAAGTATTGTCTGTTAAACTAATACAAATTAACCCAATAAAAAATTAAAAAAAATTAGAAAAACTGAATTCCAGTCAACTAAATTAGTAATGCTTGACACTACTAAACCCTTATATTGGGCTAATACCACGAAAAACCCTAAATTAGTACATTTATAAAAAAAAATTATCCCAAAACTAATTTTTTTATCATAAAAAACCCGAAATTAGTACACTTGTAACAAATTCACTTTCTATTAATTTCTGATTAACCATTGAATTGCTAAGTTGAATGATAAGTGTGTACTAGTTTTATTATTTTTTGTGGTATTAATTTAATTTAATGAAACTAATAAAAGATAAATATGTCACAAATGTATCAATTTTAAAGTTTTTATGGTCAAAAATTAATTTTTGATAAATTTGTTATATATATACCAGTTTAAAATTTTCGTAGTATTAACCCTATTATATTATAAGCTACATCAATTATTTACTTATTTATATCTTGCCTATCATTATGATTAATTATTATACTAATTATGTATTATGTGATATGTCCAAATAAATATAACCAATGATCAGATAGTAGATTGGGCTGCTAAAGCCCATGATGATCACTTGATTAGGGTCTCCATCCCAACTGGATTTTCTACTCTCCATTCCACTGGGCCTTGCTTTGTTTTGATGTTTCAACAATGCACTTGTTTTCAGTTACTTAATGAAATGAGAATCCTTTTTTTGTGACCAAAACTCCAACATCAACTTTTCTTATGATCTTCTTCTCCTCTACATTTCGCAGGTCCACTAAATTTTCAGACAAGTGGTTACAATGGTAGCTTACCCTCTCTCCATCCCAATCCATATTCATGGACCCAGGTGTGCAAAAAACCCTCAACTTCCTTGACCCATCATTGATTTCCTACACGTAAAGCGAACTGCACCCATCCCTTGTCGGAAGAAGTTCCCTCTGATGAATCCTGTGATCGGCGGGGTCACAAATTATGGACATCACTCATATGCAATTCCATAACCTTGTGATCAGGACATTGATCGAGTTCCTAAAGTTGCTGCTGCTGCCACTTGTAATTGCTGTTGTTCCTGTCTTTCTTCTAGGGCATGAACATCATATTCTTGGACGCACCTGTGGGGACGGGGTTCTCTTACTCGACCACCACCGACGGCTACAACGTGGATGACTACTCTTTTGTGGCGCACAGCTATGAATTCTTGCAAAAGGTTCGGTTTCATTTTCCTCTTCTTCTTTTTTTTTTTTTTTTTTAATGTTAGTATCTGTCGTTTTATGAAGAATTTCTTATGTGGAAAATATTTTTTTTAATAAAAAATTTGTCCTTGGTTTGCTATGGCACAGTGGTTTGTAAATCATACGCAATTTTTGGAGAACCAGTTCTACATCGGTGGCTCCTCTTATTCCGGAATGGCTGTTCCTATGCTCGTTGAAACGATAGTGGACGGTAAGTCATCGATTATTTAATGTCATTGATAGTCCCTATGTTTTCATTCGAAAATCAAAATTGTCATTCTATTTCTTTTTTTAAGTTTAAAATCGTCAATTTACTTTTTAAAAAGCGTCACTAGTTACTCATGAATTGTTCCAGCGATAATTTGCTGATGTTACATTACCATCATTAGAAATTTGCTAATGTTAATTCCTTCTCTTCATCTTCTCTGTCTCAACTTATTTCTCATTAAATACGAACCGAGACTTGTAAGATTCAGAACACTCAATAGTGCATAACCTCTAATTCGTGAATACTCGGAAGCCATGGTTGAGCTCGATGGAACTCGAGTGGCCATGGCCATGAGCCCAAAGGAGCTTAGAACCTCCGGTAGCCATATTTGCAAGCTCGACGAAACTTGAGTGTCCGTAGCCAGGCTCGACGAAGCTTGAATGACCATGGCTATGAGCTTGAAGAAGTTCAGAAGCTTCGAACTGCCGTGACTGCTTGCCACAAGCATGAAGGTCAAGCAGCCATGTTACAGGGCCCCTCCCCCACAACCCCCCGGCCGCAGGGTCTGCTTTTTAAATTTTTATGGTAGCTAATATGGCGCCTTTTACACGCCACCTATAAAAATTTGGTGAATCACAAGAGGACGTGTATACTCCACGTCAGCAAAAATTCACTTGCAATAGAACAAGTACAATAATAGGACTAATGTTGGGACAATCTAAAAAGTAGAGGGACAATTTTGAATAAGTTAAAAAGAAAAAAGAAAAAAGTACACGGTTTTGGTTTTTGAGTAAAAGTACAAACACCATTAATGGCATTAACCCGTTATCTAAATAGGTAAAATTACTCTTTCATCATGTTTTGCATCAGAGATGAACATTATTTCCTCTTTAGTTGGATTGGCCACTTAGTCTAATCACATGAAATCACACTCTTCCACTTACGCTGGAACGCTTGTTGGCACTTGAAAATAGCGTGCTGACAGAAAGAGTAAGTTAATGTAGAGAGTTTAGGAGTAAATCATCTTCTTTTGGCAATTTATTGAGTGTAAAAATGCAATTTCCCCAATTCTTAACTAGTAGAAATCTACCCACTCCCGGTATTAACTTTTTGCTTCGTCTATGTTATATAGGAAATGAAGCTGGGAACGAGCCAACGATCAACGTGAAGGTTTTGAATCTTTGCCAGCTTCCTTTCGGTCCCTAAAAAGTTGACTGGCTGCTTTGCTTACTTATTGTCAAAATCTTAATGAAAGCTAACTCCATCTTTGTGGTGGTGAATCAATAGGGTTTCCTGATGAGCAACCCCGTGACGGATGCATTCATAGACGATAACTCAAGAATTGAGTATGGCAATCGAATGGCGCTCATTTCAGACCAGCTTTACGAGGTAAAAAAACATATGGTTTCGCCGCTGCTCATCGATGAGGTTAATCTTGCACTTGTGTTGATCAGGGCACATGGATGATCCCTTTTCGCTAAAGTTGATACTGACTGGGTGCTCAATGTCATGATCCAGGCGGCCAAAACAAACTGCGATGGCGACTATGTGAATGTTGGCGATGATAATCTTCAATGCGTCGTTGATCTGAATGCCATCAACGAGGTATTGCTCAAACCTTTAAAAGAAGATTAAGAAACTAATGACATGTTATGTCCATGCATGCACTTCTTTCCCCCCTTGTTTCCGGTGTCGGGATTTTAATCTCGGTCTCGCACCTAGGCTGTGCATGCCTATCTTACCCGAAAAATTCACAATTTCTCTTACCCTGCATGGAGGACATTTAATTTTAAGCCTTCAATCCGGTGTTCATTGAGATGCCAATCCGGTCAGGCTAACTCTCCGATCAGCGGAGAGATCGGATTCGCAGTACAAAACACGAGCGGGATTTTGGGGGGATGTAAAACTTTTATGCGAATGGAGGAAACTCTGCGATTTACCAAAAACTCTGGTGGACCTTGTGATTTTTGCAGCTCACCTCCAAAGTCCTGACGGTCCACATTCTGGAGCCGGATTGCAGCAACGCCCTGCCCGATCCACAAGATGACGCTTCCGTTCGAAGATATCTCCAGGAAAACGCCACGGCCGCATCCACGGACGACCCCCTCAAAGGTCCTGCGCTCTGGTGCCGTGTATGTCCCTCCCTCTCTTTCATTTCTTGTTTCTACGACGAAAAATAAGTTAGTTCCGAACATAAATTAGCAAGACCTCGCTAGATACATCAGATCAGTCTAGGATTGATACGAGTACGTTCCCTTACAATGAGTCAGGAATCAGGATCATTTCTCTTTGCTGGGGGCATTGCTGGGCTATCTTCTTCTTTTGATCTCCTTTTTTGATGATCAGAACTACAACCACATGGTCTGCTATATCTGGGCGAACCTTAAAAGCGTCCAAGAAGCACTTCAAGTCCGACCGGTACATCTCTCTCTCTCTCTTCCTCTCCCTATCCCTCTCCCTCTCCCTCTCCCTCCCTCCCTCGCTCTCTGTGCTCCTTTCCATCATCGACAAGAAGATGCATAAGCTGCTTTCTCGTTAACAAACCATCCATCCACACACCTTCGCACATGCATGATGCACTGATTCTCAGCAATACAATAGTCCATTCAATGTTCCTGTTGCCGAGCAGGGGACCAAGACCTACTGGCCATACTGCAACAGCACGTTAGCTTACACCAAGGTCATCAGCAGCGTCGTTGATTATCACAAGAACCTCACCAAAGGAAACATACGGGGTCTCATCTTCAGGTAATGAATGCGCATTTTTCCACGGGTCATCGACGAGAACGCCTTCAGATTTCAAATCCCTCTATTACTTCTTCACTTCACTGCGTGTAATTAATTTGTCTTTCTGGTGCAGTGGGGATCATGATATGTCAATTCCGCACATCGGTACTCAAGCGTGGATAAACGCTCTGAATCTGACTTTAGATGAGAGCTGGAGAGTGTGGTCTGTGGATGGCCAGACCGCAGGGTATG
>NC_052614.1:33205038-33247480 GCF_016545825.1 Eucalyptus grandis | reverse complement strand
ACACGAGAGAACCTATACAAACGAAAGGTGTTACTTGATCCAATTTGCTCACTTTGCAACACACACCTGGAAACTACTGAGCACTTGTTCCTCTCTGCAAGTGGACAAAGAATATATGGACAAACCCACGGATTAATCTCATGTGTAAACCCACTCTCATATCCCGGTTTGATAAATGGCTGAAGGAAAGCTTCGATGGCAACAGACACTCACCCGAGAAGGAATTGGTGGCGATGGTCCTCTAGTTCATATGGAAAGCCCGCAACAACACCATCTTCAGAGCAAAATTGCTGGACTCGAACAGCATAGTTGATCTCACACAAGCACACCTCCAAAATTTCAGAAGATGGCAAAACAAAAACGAAGCTCAGAAACCTACAGATCTGCACTCACTAAGAAGATGGAGACCGCCGAAGAGAGGCTCGATGAAATTAAACGTCGACAGCTCATGGGTACCAAGAGAACTGGTTGGATCTGTAGCTGGAATACTGAGGAATCACGCCGGACAAGTGATCGATGGCTTTGTGCATGACATTCGAGCCTCCTCCCCCGTGCAAATCAAAACCCTAGCGATTTTGCATGGGCTGGAGTTTCTGCAACTTAGAAAGGAGTCGCACGTGGAAGAAGCTAGAACTGAACAAGTACAAACAGGGAAAGTGCAATGCGAGTCTGATTGTTTAACTGTAGTGCAAAGCTTAATGGGCTAGGTTGAATACCCCTGGAACGTGAACACCATTCTTGACCAATGCAAAGTAATTTTATCCCAATCAAATGCGATGCAGGTAGTCTACAACCCACGGGAAGCCAATTTAACTGTTGACTGGTTAGCGAAGGCAAACAAAACAAAATCACTCCCTCAAAACTGGAGATCCAGTCCTCCTCCAGCTCTTTCGGAAATTTTTTGTTCGGAATCTTATTTATCATCTTCTTGTATTTCTCGTAATTATGAATGAAAGCATATATCATTTCCAACCAAAAAAAAAAATCATTTAATAGGTTACATTTGCAAAAACCTAAGCCAAAATCAAGAATTGCGTCAAAATGTCCAATTAGGGGTTAAATTACAATTTTATAAAATTCGAGGACCAATCTACAAAATTTCAAGAAATTAAAGATGCAGAAGTGAAATTGACACGAGGAGGATTTCGAAACCAATTGCTGGAGGTCCAGAACTGATCGGCAAGCCGTTGAACCGACCAAAGACCGGCCTTGCCCATGGCGGTCAAATCGGTCGACTGTTTCACTCTTGTTTGGCCAGTTTTTGACCTTTGGTCCGATTTGGCTATTTCGCTCACTTGGGACCCTTGTGGATTCAAAGTTTATGCAATTTGGTTCCTAAAGGATCAAATTGAAAAGAAAATTTATCTTATTTGAGAAGAAATTACCTGATTATGATTCAATTAAGTCAATCAAACTTTATGAATGCAATCTACGGGTCTATTATTAACTTAATTGAATGATTATCATGAATAACAACAGGTCAAAACTATGGGTGCTTTGAATTGAGCATAAAGAGCTTAAATGATCAAATTTACAATTCAATAGATAAAATTGCAAATCGATTGAAATTGAATTCAAATAGTACCACAATTACCTTATTTAAATAACCACCCATGCGTAAGATCACCGATCGCGTTCAAATTAGCCTTGAATTGAAATGCTCAAACTTATGTCAAAAATGAATTTATGTTTAATATCAAAATTGAACCTAGATTTATGAAATTAAATCATAACCTTAAATAGGTCAATTCAAAATTTGTCCATTGAAGCTTAATTGCTTGACTTTTTTATACTTGAAAGAATAAAATTCTTCAAATCGAGAATTTTTTACATGAATTTTCCAAAATCGATTTCGGATTTGGATTTATCTTAAGAAAATAAGTAAAGAACAATCGTGCATTTCGCAAGTTATGAATGATTGATTTTGGTCCCCTAATTAGGGATTAAAATGGCAATTTATATTTTGACAAAAGAATTAAGGAAATTGAATTCATGAGAAAATTGAAAATAGTTTCTAAACCAAATGTCGAAGAAAGAACTAAATTTAATTATCGCTATAATGAAAGTAATTTGATTTTGATCGATTTAGAACCTAAACCGAAAAATTTGAAAAAAAAAATTCTTAATCGATTTTGGTGAAATTTTCGACATACAAGTCAAAGTGATACTAAAAGAAGTATTTTTGGGGATTTTTTATTTTTTCAATTTTTGGTTCAATATTTGACCAAAATCAACATATTAGTTAACTTTCCTAAAATGTCGATTTCTTAGTCAAATCCTTGAATTTTTGAGGAATTGGTTTGATAAAAGTGAAATTAAAATTAAATGACATATTTTTGGATGTAAAACCAATTTTGACCCAGATTAAGTTTTGGTTAAAGGTTGACCAAAAGTCAACCCTAAAATCAACCATTTGACTTTTCGATTTTTTTCTTTAAAAATGGCTTGAAAATCGCTTAAAAGGAACAATATAAGAGAATGAAATGAAAACGACACTTTTTGTCGAGATACAAACTCTGTCGCGATCGAAACATAAATTTCAATTTTTTTAACTTCATAACACGTTGATTAAAAATCAAGTATCAACAATCCTAGCTAGGCAAAGCTCGCCTATGGCCGTTGTCAACTCCCTATCGCCATCTCCACCCTAGCACCCTCGACCACCCTAACGTTCGCGAAGGCAAGTAGCGATGAAGCTTTAGGTCACCAGAAGAAAATGGACGACCTCTTTGCACCTCACTTTTTGTTCAAGTGAGCCACTTGATATTTTAAATGGGTTGAAAATGGGTCACAAGTTTTTACCCATTTTTGACCTATTTAAATCATACTCACTTTTTGGATCAAGTTTTAGTTGGATTTTTAAAAAGTCTCTAATCCACATACAACTTATATAAATAAGACATGAGTCCAAAAATGGCTCCATGAACCATTTTGACATATCTACCTTTAGAGCCTCATTTGGTTTAGCTTTCTCAAAGGGTTTTGGGCCCCTAAAGTGCCTTAGGGGAAATATTAGGTGTTTGACAAGCATTTTTGGAAGTTCATTAACCAAATTTTAGCATTTTTTATGTTGAAAGCCCAATGTAGATTCAGACTTGCTTTGAATTTTTGGCATTTTGGAAATGCAAGTCACTGCTCATCCATCACTATTCATCATCTTCACTGCTTATCACGACTGTTCGTCTTCCCGATATGTTGCCTAAGAGTCGGGCTTCTCCGACAACCATTACCACCGCCTGGGGGTCTCGTGTCCTTGGCGACCATCACTTGGGATGGGGCGACTCGTGACTCAAGCGACACCGCCAACCTGGGTTTGCACAACCTCAAGTGATAGCGCCTAAGGTCACATAGACCTAGGTGGTGTCAGAGGTTCGAGTAACCTCAGGTAGCCCGACGGTCAGATTTGGCCTCCGAATTGCCTGACTTGGCCATTCAACAGTTGTTCGATGGTCAGCTGGCGGCCAATCTATGTCAAATTTAGTTTTCAAACTTTAAAAAGAAAAAGAAGGCAAAAACCCTTTATAAATGTGGATTTTACCAAATGGTATTTATATTAAAGCTATTTGACAATAGAATTTACCAAATGGTGTAACATTTCAAAAAATCATTTTATCTCAAAGGTATTTACAATTTCTCAAACCCATTTCCCCGTAGCCAAACCAAACGGGCCTCAAGACCTTCAACACCAACCTCTCACCCAACCTTGTATTCAAGTCAATCAACCTTGCCCATCAAGTTCTCCGTTGCTGCTACTAAGCTGCGCAGCACTTCAGTGTTCACCCGCCAAAACTGGCATCAGGGGCAGCTGTTAGGGAAATCCCTTATGATATTTTGAAGATGACAAAATAAATCAAAGGCTACTAACATGTTTGATGGTTGAGTAATAGACCATGCAGATGATAGAACATGTAAAGGATATTGTCAAAATCAGAAGACTGAACGTAACACATGTCCAAAGTATATTCTGAAGATTTCCAGACCTTTGTGTCAAAGTCTGAAGACCGCCAGACTTTAGTGTCAAAGACTGTTCTACATCGAAGTCCGATCACTCGACTAATTCCAGATCGAACGTGAATGATGAACCGAAGATAGACTCTATCTTTGAAGCCGAACCGGGTACGAGACCTTAAAGCTAAATCTATTCGAAGCAGATATGTTCGACCCAGATTGTAAAGTCTGAGACTCATATTGTAAAGTCTATTACTCTCGAGACTTTACATCAGATTCGATGAAATGTAACTCAAGCCTAATCATATAACGGCTAGTGATATGGTTTGGATTCCACATCAAGATTAATTTGATTGATTCAATCTATTTGATTGACGATTGGATCTTGAAGACAAGAACTTTCTATACGAAGAAGCTTTACTTATAGAAATCAAGATTTCGTTTGTATGGGCGATCGGAATCAATTTGGGATTCTACCTTTGTCATTCAATGGCTACCAAATCTTCTAGATACAGAGCTGTCCAATGGGTATATTGGAAGACGATTCTCTGGGATACTGTCCAATGGGTAGTTTGGAAGTGGATGAGTATTTAAGGAAATCATGGACCGATGAGCAAGTAAGAGACGGAGCGCAGAATTTATAATTCCAAAGTCTGAGTGACTTTCGATCATATACTTGTCTCTTGAGAGCTTAAACGTTTGTAATCGTGAGAGAAATACCAAAAGAGTGACTTAGTGAGATAGTGTGATCTACTACTAAGTGTTTGTACTCGAAGTTGTAATCTCTTATTGATTGCATAGCGGAATCCAGCCAAGAAGGCTGTTATCGTGGGAGAGTGGATGTAGGCTTGGATTAAGCCGAACCACTATAAATCATGTGTTCTTATTCTCTTCCCTAACTCCTTTATTTTGTTCATACTAGCACTCACAATTGGTATCAGAGCCAAGTGCTCGGTTTATAAAAGTGTTTTTACTTTTGAGCTAAAGATTCTTTATGGCTAGTATGTTGGCACCAGGACTTATGGAAGGGCAAAGCAACACAAGGCCACCATATTTTGATGGAAAGGAATACGACGTATGGAAGAACAAAATGAAAGCATTCCTAAGATCCAGAGATCTCTTACAATGGGATGTTGTGGAAAGAGGAATCAACCCCATTGCTGCGTCTACATCAAATAAGAATGGCAAAGACAAAGAAATCAAACCCCCCGCTCCTATGTCTCGGACGGAGTTGTCCAAAAGAGAAGCGCTTGATGCAAAAGCTATTTATTCTTTATATTGCGCTTTGTCTCTTGTTGAATATAACAGAATCTCTTCATGTGAAACAGCAAAAGAAGTTTGGGATAGACTTCATGTTACATATGAAGGGACCGATCGTGTAAAAGAGACAAAAGTAAACTTCTTGCTCGGCAAATATGAATCCTTCAAGATGAAGCAAGGAGAGTCGATTGGAGATATGTTTAATCGTTTTACAGAAATTGTAAACGGTTTGGCATATCAAGGTCATCCAATTTCTTCCCCAATGAAGGTCAACAAACTCTTGCGAGGTCTCTCAAAAGATTGGAACCATGTCAAGACCTCAATCCGGGAGACTCAAAGGATTATGCCACTCACCGTTGATGAATTGATCGGCACTCTTCAATCCTATGAAGTGGAGCAACTTAACGATGAAGATCTCGAAGGTAAGAAGTCCATCGCTTTAATATCTAATGCTGTTTTTGATGAAACAGACTCAGAAAATGACATGGACGACGAAGAACTTGCTTTTATGATCGAGAAATTCAAAAAGCTGAGTAGAAAAGGAAGGAAGTTTAGTGAAAGAAGACAATACAATCAGAATGGCCAGAAAAGAACAATGAAAGAAGATGATGAGCAAGGAAATTTATGCTTGATGGCACACTCAGAATCTGAGTCTAACTCAAACACAGACTCAGAATCAGAGTCGACTTAGACACGGACTCGAGAATCCGATGAGGAAATCGAGGAAATAAAGAAAAAAAGAAGTTGGTAAGGAATGTTTTTGGGCACATAATTCTCATTATGCTTGAAATTCGATATATCATTGATTGATTCATATTTTATAATGATCATATTCCTTGATTTGTTTTATTAAAGAAAGAATCGCATGATTTGTTTTTGTAATTTGAGATTTAATTTGATATGTGTGATCATTTTTGATATCATGCTTAAAGACAAATGAATTTATTTGGTTTGATTTTATACTCTCAGATTTTATCATATTTTGCCAAATAAAAATCTGTTTTACGTGATATTAATTTATGATGCAAGATATTATTGTGCATAATATTCTTTCTTTGAATACTTTGTTATGATGAATTAAGAAAGAATATTTGATTATGGAGATTTCATATTTTACTCTAACGTCAAGGAAGGATCCAAATTGATGGATACCAAAAAGGAAATGAGTTGATTGCAGGAAATTCTTTAAGGGATGAATGATCGCAAATCTATGAAAATCGTGGTGCAATCAGAAAATATCTCCTGCGGCAATTGGTAATGATTTTTTTAATCAATGGTATATTGCAAATATATACCTTGGGTAAGAGAATATTTTTTATCATCCTGCCTTGCAAATCTCTACGTGCATTTTGGATGATTGTTTATTATATTGTGAATATCTTCTGTCATAAATATAAGGTATTGCAATTTTGGCACGTGACAGAAATATCTATTTTCTTTTTGCAAAATGCATATCTGAAATTTATGCTCAAGGAAATCTCTTTGATCTTGAAAGATATTACTGCATATTCATGGATATTCTTGCTATATTCTTAGAAGATATATTATATCTAGCAAGTTTGATCCACAAATCAAAGGAAGATATTATGTGACATTTTTGCAAAGATGATTATCTATTATATAAGAATTTGCAGGTCAAATCGAAAAGAAAAGGAAAAGAATCGTGATCATCTCAAAAATGCAACAAATTGAGGGGGGGCTTTGATCAATTATGGAAAAATCTTTTTGAATTGATCGTGATCTTATTATGGATGGAAGGAAAGGTAAATGTATCAGAATTTATTCCAAAAAATCCGGTTAGTGCATCTTTTATTACCTTTTGTCATTAACAAATATTTTATTGATTTTATTATGACAAAAAGGGTACGTGCAAGTACTGATGCATCCGTGATTTTTATTGGATATTTGCTGATATGATCGAAGTGAGCTATATTGCATATCTTTAATATTAGATAAAAGCTGATTTTTGGAAATTGTGATTCATGCAAGATATTTGTTATCATTCTCTACGTGAATCCATTATTATCGCTTTTTGATTATGACAAAAAGGGGGAGAAGATATGAATATGCATATGTGTTGATTGGTTCATATTATTTATTGCATAAAATTGAGCTGCGATTATCTTTCTATTTATTATTATGCTCAATCTATTTGCTGATATCCTTTGATTTAAATTAATATTTTTAAAAGCGTGTTTACAAATCTGCATATTCAGAGATTGTTTTGTCATCATCAAAAATTGGGAGATTGTTAGGAAATCCCTTATGATGTTTTGAAGATGACAAAATAAATCAAAGGCTACTAACATGTTTGATGATTGAGTAATAGACCATGCAGATGATAGAACATGTAAATGATATTGTCAAAGTCAGAAGATTGAATGTAACACATGTCCAAAGTATATTCTGAAGATTTCCAGACCTCTGTGTCAAAGTCTGAAGACTGCCAGACTTTAGTGTCAAAGTCTGTTCTACATCATAAGTCTGATCACTCGACTAATTCCGGACCGAACGTGAATGATGAACCAGAAGATAGACTCTATCTTGAAGCTGAACCTGGCAGGTACAGACCTTAAAGCTAAATCTGTTCAGAAGCAGATATGTTCAGACCCAGATTGTAAAGTCTACAGACTCATATTGTAAAGTCTATTGCTCTCAGACTTTACATCCAGATTCGATGAAATGTAACTCAAGCCTAATCATATAACGGCTAGTGATATGGTTTGGATTCCACATCAAGATTAATTTGATTGATTCAATCTATTTGATTGACGATTGGATCTTGAAGACAAGAACTTTCTATACGGAGAAGCTTTACTTATAGAAACCAAGATTTCGTTTGTATGGGCGATCGGAATCAATTTGGGATTCTACCTTTGTCATTCAACGGCTATCAAATCTTCTAGATACAGAGCTATCCAATGGGTATATTGGAAGACGATTCTCTGGGATACTGTCCAACGGGTAGTTTGGAAGTGGAGGAGTATTTAAGGAGATCATGGACCGATGAGCAAGTAAGAGACGGAGCGTAGAATTTATAATTCCAAAGTCTGAGCGACTTTCGATCATATACTTGTCTCGTGAGAGCTTAAACGTTTGTAATCGTGAGCGAAATACCAAAAGAGTGACTTAGTGAGATGGTGTGATCTACTACTAAGTGTTTGTACTCGAAGTTGTAATCTCTTATTGATTGCATAGTGGAATCCAGCCAAGAAGGCTGTTATCGTGGGAGAGTGGACGTAGGCTTAGATTAAGCCGAACCACTATAAATCTTGTGTTCTTATTCTCTTCCCTAACTCCTTTATTTTGTTCATACTAGCACTCACAGCAGCAACACCAACTCGCTGACCATCCACGTCGTCAACTGGTCCCACTCTATCTCCACCCCCCCCAAAAAAAAAAGAAAAGAAAAAACTAAACCAAAATCATCGTCCTCTACTGTAGCCAAATCTGCTTCAACGACATCAATAAATCATGTGACACCGCGTAGAACTTCCCCTACAGTGAAATCGAGACCATGGAAACCTTCAGAGATGCTGGGTTTCTCACTTGATGCTCCTCCAAACTAGCAAACATCTCTCCCGGAAAGGCGCTTTCAGCTACTAGGTGTAGGCCTGGAGCGCCTAGCGCTCGATCATATTCATTTGGGCCTAACCCAACTACAAGACAGGGAAGGCAATCGTGCTCACTTTGAGAGGGTGTCCTGCCAGTGTCCTTCATACAAGTGGAAGATCTGTTCCTGCAGTGAGTCGTGGGCATCCTAGAATAAATGACAACGTGAGCCCTGTTTTGATTGGAACGAAAATGGTGGAAAGGGTTATGCCTGTTTTGATTGGAACGAAAATGGTGGAAAGGGTAAAATGCCTGTTTTGATTGGAACATGAGGAAACTAGTGCCATCCAAGCAAGAAGATAGACATTCTCCTCGCAGTAACATGCCTGGAAAGTCGGCTTCTTCCCCGGATAGCTCAGACTTTGGGCAAGCATATATCCGAGAATTCCTTAAATATGGCTATAAGGCGTATAGTATTTTCCTTTTTCTTCTTTTGCATAAATGCTGTGTCAGTCTCACATTTATACTGGTTGACCTGGTTACTCCATCAGGCTTGAAGATTATCTCTCTCTCTCTCTCTCTGTCTCCGCGTTTAATGTTGCTGACTACTCAGGGCAAAGTATTGATTGGGTTGATGTTATTCTCAACACAATCCAGGACATAAGGCGAAGCATTCCTGGGAATTTGCGACCACTGAAAACAATTATTCCTGCTCCATCCATGTAGAGCGGGAGATCCAGGCCTACAAGAAGTAGGACAGTTAGTGTCAAACTCTACTTGCAACAAGCAGCAATGCCAGTTCAGAAGTGAGTGTGGACAACGATGGCTTGTGTGTATGGAGGGGAACGGACTGGATGATGATAGTACCAGAGAGAGGAATGGACAACAATGGCTTGTGTGCATGGCAGGTGATTGTAAGCAGATGCGAATAAAAATTGGATTCATCAATTGTTTTGAATTAGAAAACGCAGGATTGATGAAGAGAAACGTTCTTAGAAAGGACTTACCGGTACTCACGTTGATGATAAAAGTTATACTTGAGTGGGAAGGCTGGCTGTGTGTATAAGTTGAAGTGAGGCGAATTTAGCTGACCTCTCCTATTTTTATGGACGTTGGTTATGTTGAACAAGCTTTAGAAAGTCGTGCCTTGTTGTGGGAGATTAGTTGTCGAATCGTTCCGTATTCTCATCCTCGAGTAGCTTTCATTGCTTTGAGCACGTTTTGACATCCATTCATCGTATCGTGCCTCGAAAGCCCAGAGAATCTTGGCTATGTAAATCTAAAATGGTTTTCTAAATTGGACAATCTCATCTATTCTAATTTTCCTTTTCGTCTCCAACAAACCAGATCTACTTGGTGGACAACGACAGAGGGAGAGAAGGTAATTTGTTTTCTGGGGGGAAAATGACATTACAAGTGTAATTCTTGTACGACGTTCACTTAAGTGTTATAACTTGTTTTTCCAATCACTTGAATGTCATAACTTTTTTTTTCAATCACTTGAGTTATATAAATTTTCAATCAGTCAATTGAGTGCCGACGTGGAAAGCAAAACCTGAGCCATATTGGGCAAAAAAAAAAATATCGATTTGTTATTAAGACACGGGGATAGGATCCCATGAACTATGCGTAAAATTAAAGTGTGATAAACCAAGACTAAGGAATTCATATTTTCTAAACTAGATGATGGAAATATCTCAAACTAGATATGGAAATGGGATATTAGACCATATAATATAAAACTAAGCTCGACTTAAACTAAGTCCTCATATGCAACTTTTATCTATATGCATTTTAGAATTTTTTTTTTCATTTCATTTTTTTTTGTCTTATTTTTTTTCTCTTCATGATAAAAAATGATTTGAAATCTAAACTATGCTAAATGCATGTCATGAGATAAGAAATCAAACACGAAGCTAGAATTTACAGTAAAATGTGATACAAACACTGAAATGATATGCAAACGATGCAAAAACACATAAAGGCAATGATTCGAGACCGTTCGAGGCCTTTTGTGAGACCAAATTGAGGCTTGACGCTCTGTCCAACCCCTAATATGGTCTGGATAGTAAGCTTCAAGCTCCAATTTGTGCACTAAGGACGCGTTTGGTAACGATTCTATTCCTGAGAACAGATTCTGATAAAAAATGATTCTTTTTTATCATGTTCTCAAGAATAATTTCTAAGCATTTTAAGTCGTTTAGTAACTGTCCAAAATTTTTTATTCTGGAACAGAATTGTGTTTGGTATCTTGTGCTCATTGATTCTGTTCCAAATCAATTTCTTTTAATTTTTAAATAATTTTTTTACTTTTTTTTCTTTTCTTTTTTTCCTTTTTCTCATATTCTTTTTCTTCCTGTGGCTGGTCGCCTGTCTAGTGACCGGCTAGACAAGAGCCGGTGGCCTCACTAGAGCGTCGCCGACCCTTGGCGAGGCCGGCCCTCGTTGGCCGAGCCTCGCCTCGACCACCGGTGAGGCTCACCCAACCTTGCCTAGCCACTGGTGGGGCTGGGCGTCGCGAGGCTTGCCCAACCCCGGCGAGGCTCGGCCGCTAGATCTGGCAAGGTCGAGCCTCGTCAATGGCTAGGCGGGCCTCGCCAGATCTGGGGAGGTTGAGTCTCGCCGATGGCTAGGCGAGCCTCACCGGGCTGGGCGAGGCTCGCTTAGCCACAGATGGGACTGGGTGAGCCTCGCTGATGGTTAGGCTTGCCTCCAGCGAGCTCATCAAATCTTGTCCAGGCCTAGCGAGCCTCCGGTGAGCTTGCTAGACCGGTTGTTGGTGACAAATGGACGGCGGCGGACAGTAATCGCGGGATGGCGGTAGATGAAGAAGAAGAAGATAAAATGGAAGAAGACTTGATTCTCAAATTTGTTCTCGGAACAAGAACAAACTTTTTTTTTTTTTAATTCTTGATTCTACTCCAAATCTGTTCCCGGGAACAAAAATTTTACCAAGCGCGATTTTGTTCCCAAACTGCTCCTTAGAACAAAAAATCAAAATCAATCACAGTTGGGATAGTTATCAAACAACATCTAAATGGCCCTGAACGGACATCAGAACACCATAATATGTTTACGGGCCGGGCTGCTGGGGCTCATAAGGACCGATTCGAGACACGTAGGGAGAGGATTAATGAACCAACAACATCACGAAGGCCTTCTGAGCAACACTCACAGTACTCAAAACCAGTGTTAAGAAAATAAAAAATCAACCCAATGCACCATGGATACTTAGACATATGGAATCGACATAAAAAGTATAAAATGTTAGAAGCACACGGCAAAAATCCGATGTCTCTACTAGGAGAAATCGTCGATAGGGAGCTCAAGTTTGAGTCCATTAACATATTCAGTTGTACTCGCATTTAATCCAAAGTTTAAATTAATGAGTTATGTTATACTAATTGCTCCATATCACACCAATATTCCGATGTGAGACTTTCTAACATAACTCACAAGTACATTTCAACAATATTCCCCTCAAGCATGAGCTCAATGTTAAGTTTGCTGCCCCTTAATCTAAATATCCTTTTGCATCAAGTTATCTCAACTTGAATCTTCATTGACGCCTAGTTTCATCCTCGATCTCTTTCTCCATACTAAATGATGAAGTTTGCCATTGGGCCCATGTTGTTACATCACAATGCCCACTACCTGAAAACCGGGTTGGTGAACATATTCATTCCTTAAGATTTTCACCAAATACTAGAACACATGATCTACCATTGGCTCTGAACCATTTGCTAAGAGTGTGCAACAAAAGCTTGAGACCTTCACACAAGGAGATCGCCAAAAGAGAGCTTAAGTTCAAGCTTGTCAATATATCTAGTTGGACTTATCTTTACTCAAAAGCTTAAATCAACAAGTTATAGGCCAACTAGGATACATTTACTATTCCAAACCATACCAATTCTTCAATATGGAACTTTCTAACACAACTCATAAGTAGATCTCAACATAGAATAGAAAAGAATGTTGCGGTGATTTTCTCCTCTCGCACCATTCAAAAGAAAATCGGTTCAAGTGATGGGTTCTGTGGTGGACCTAAGTATGGTAATTTTCACCTTTCATATCATGTCGTGTTATATGATGTTGAAGATATGTCTGAACATTAGGTCGACCAAGAAAGATAGTCGTTGTGCACTTTAGAGTAGTGGTAGGACACTTTCTTTAAGTTGGATTATCTAGATGAATAATTTTCTTAAAGATCTCATAAATTGAAGGCCGGTAGGAGGAATTTCTTTTGAATAGATTGCCAAAACCAAGCTTTTTCAAAGCCAAAGGTGGTCTAATAGGCTTATGGGAAATCAAAATCTCGGGCCCATTTTGATTAAAGAAAAGTCATTGGTTTTCCGTTTTCAATTTCCAAGATTAGTGTATTTGATAAAAGTTCTTAGAAATTGTTTTCATTTGAATCTAGGGGAAGGCGTTTTCTTATATTTAGCCCAACTTACAAAATACTTTGCAAACAACTTATTAGTTGGTCTCAAACCAAAATATGGGGAGAGTAGTGGTGGACTCAAGTCAATCTCTCCTTAATTTGTCTACTTTATGCGAATCACTGATCTGGCTAAGGTTGATTATTATGAAATTAGTTAAAAGATACCGTGTCATTTTCTTGCAATGAAGAATGTAATCCTCGAAAAATAAACATGGTCTACTAGGCTTATGTGGAATCAAAATCTCCAGCCTTGTTTGGTTAAAGAAAAGTTGGTTTTTCATTTTCAATTTCCAAGGTTAGTGTGTTTGGTAAAAATTCTCAAAATTTGTTTTTATTTGAATTCAGGGGAAGGCGTTTTCTCATTTTTGGCTTGACTTTCTAAAAATTTGGAAGCAACTTATTAGCTGGTCTCAAACCTAAACATGAGATAGTAGAGGTGGACTCAAGTCAATCTGCTACTAATTTGTCTACTTTATGCTAACCACCAATCTGCCCAAGGTTGTGTTGGTTGTTTGTTATAAAACAAATAAATTAGTGTTTTTTCCTATCCCACATAGGAAAGTTGAGAGTAGGTGAACCACTATATAAGTATTGATGTCTACTAATTTGTTCAAATGAATGAAATGAACTACGGGTTAGACTCCACAATAACACATGCGGGTGCGTGATTATAGGTGCACTTTACACTTTTAGCACCAATTCTCATTTATTTTATTTTTTTACTATTTTTTTTGGGTCTCTCACAACCTTTGAAAGTTTGTATTTGTTCAATTGGATTTTTTCAAAATTTATGAAATTCAGAATATAAAAATTATTATTTTTTATTATGAATTTTCAATGAGTCTTTCCACCGTATCTTCTAAGAATGTATTTGTTCACTTTGCAACATTTTTCGAAGGTTTGCTTCTGTTCAAAATGTTGAGATAAGTACATCAGTTTTTAATATCAATCATCATCAAGTGTTGTCGAATTTTCTTTCTAAAATACAACCTTCTTTCAATTGTTTCCCTTTGAGAATTTTTGGATATACACCAGAATTGCTACAGAATTGCTATTTTTGTATTCTCATTTGAGACTATATTGTATCTTGTAGGATTTTTGTGGGGCAAATAATTTCTTGCAGAGAGTATTATCACCGCCTCAAAGTTTAATCGCATTTCTTCCCAATTCGAAGTATTTTGTCCAACAAGTTGATTATCAGGATATTAGTTAAAAGATCCTGTGTCCTTTTCTTACAAGAAAAGTGGGAGCATCACTATAGATCAATTGAATCGGCCAAAGTAGAAATAACCTTGTCCAATAGAAGGAAAAGGTCAAGCTTTCACATAGACCTTCATCACTTGCTTTTCTAATTTTTCAATACGCGCTTCCCTTCTGTTTCTTAGTGTTTCGAGAAGTTTGATGTCGATTATAAGGCCCCATCTGAACACATGCCCTTCCTTAACGCCAACAAACGAAGCTGCGTTTCTGAGTTCTTGTAATGTTAGACTACTTAGATCTGGCCTGTGCTCTCATTATTTCTAAGATGAGTGACCGGGCGGAGGATGGCAAGATAAACCATGATGCAATAGGAAGACTAAAAATGTTTAATTTTCCAAACCACGGTCTTCACTTTATCATAACAACGGTGGTTGATATTTGTATGTGTAACCGACTAATTAGAAACATATTGAAAGAATTTTCCTCCGCTGATGAAGGAAACATAATCTCTCTTTCCTCAAAAATATAACTAGCCGGATTGTGTTTTTTCTCCACTTTTTCTCCTTTTCTTCATGGCTCTTTACTTTAATGATGACCAAAAAGACGTCTAGTGAAGGGAAGGAAAAAAATCAACCAGACAGAAAAGAACATTCAATTTTCTGCATTGTTTGTTACAATCACAACCGGCTGGCGAGGGTCGTTCAGTGGCCAGTTGGGGTCGCTGATTAAAAAATAAAAATAAAAAATTCAATAAAAAAGAAACCGAAAGGAAAAAAATTATAATTAAAAATTGTAAAATTATCTATGTCTATGCTGACAATGTCATGTAAGACAGTCAACATTTAAGTTAGTGATTTCTAGTCAAAATTGGCTGGAATGACTAAATTGTCAATTCATCAAAAGGCTTGAGACTAAAACGGTACAATTAAAAGGTTTAGAATTGAATTGACCATCGTATAGAATATGCAAAAAATTTTGGACAATTATCCTAATTATCTAAATGCATTTTTTTTTTTTTTTTAAAGATGTCATGAATCAAAGGCGAGTTAGAGGGAAATTTTTGCCAATTAGACTGCAGAAACTAAGCTCCTTAAACACCGTATGTGGTCTACTAGGCCTATGTGGAATTAAAATCTTGACCACTTTTTTTTTTTTTTTTTTTTTGGGGAATACAAAATTTATATAGAAGGACCAAAACAATTACAACCAGTAGCAATCGCATCAGCGTAAACAAGTTCTAACAAATGAGAAGGGGGAAAGACAGCCCAATTTCTTCTCTTGGAATTTACCCTATTGACCTTTGCAGCGTAGTCAGCGGCGACATTCACCTCACGACAACAGAAGGCAAGGGAAAGATTAGGGAAAAACAAAAGCAGGAAAACAGCTTCGGAGAAGAGGCTTCATTCTGCCCATGGCGGCTGGTGCTGACCCGTCAGTGTCTCGATGAGGGTCTGGCAATCCGATTTGAGAATCAGCGTAGCGTGAGAGAGGCCTTGATCGAGCAAAATGCCGGAGAGCAAACAAGCAAGCATGGATCTCCGCCTGCAGAGCCGAGAACGCAACAAAGCTCTCAGAGAAGCCACCAGTAAGTTGTCCCTATGAATCACGGCACACACAAGCCATAGCCCCTTCCTTACTTCCCAGTTGATAAGATCTATCAATATTGACCTTTAAGACCCCCAAATTTGGGGATCGCCATAAAGATCCGTTGTTTTGAAACAAAGTGGCCTTGTAGGTGGAAGAACGAGCAACAGTAGTAGCCACATGAGATTGAAGCAGTGCTTCTTCAGCCACATAATGCAGATCAGGAATCTTTCGTCCAAAAATAAAGGCATTTCGAGCCCTCCAAATGTGCCAAAGGACAGTTGCGATTACTTCCAGACCAGGTAAGGGTTTCTGTTCACGGGCATGCTCTATGATCCAGTCTGCTATATGTTGTATATGCTGAGTTTGAATGGGGAGATTAATCTGGGGATGACTCTAGACACGTGAAGTCCATGGACAAAACAGGAACAAATGTTCCAAGGTTTCAGGGGTGTCTTGATCGCAAATAGGACATGTTGGGTTATCAATGATATGTCTATAATGTAGATTCGCTCTTGTCGCTAAACTACTTTGGCACAGTAACCACAAAAAATGTCGTACCTTAGGAGTTGTGTGCATTTTCCACAATTTTTGCCATAGCCATTTTGGGTGTTGATGTGAGGTTGAGGGTGTACTGTTGATCTGATTGTCTGCTGAATGTTTGATATTGTGATATGCTGATTTCACTGTATAGTCGCCATGAGTTGTAGCAGTCCATATAAGTTTATCCTTGGCAAATCTGGGTCGTACCGGAATAGATGCAACTTGGTTAACCACCTGGGAGTTAAAAAATATGTGGAGCAGAGGGTACTTCCAGGTGTTGGTGGTGTGATCGATAAGATCAGCCACTAAAGTGGGCTCTTCTCGTTGAGGAGGTCCAGTTAATCTGCCAATAGGTAAACACATATCTGCCCTGATACTTATAAAACTCCCATCTCCTACCGACCAGCAAACATATGGTAAAATAGCATCACGTCCACTTAGAAGACTCTACTAGCCCCATGACGGGTGAGAGCCTTTTTCTGCCTTATCGAACTGTGTAGATGGAAAATATAAGCCCTTAAAGATTTACCTCACAAGGTGGAAGGCTGAAGAAATAGTCGCCATGCTTGCTTAACAAGCATGGCTAAGTTAAAACTAAGGAGATCTCGAAACGCTAAACCACCAACTTCCTTGCTTTGTTTGAGTACCTCCCAATTTCGCCAATGGATTCATGTTCGCTGTCGGTCATTCTACCACCAAAATCATGTGATTCTCTATTCAATAGATGTACAAAGAGAAATGGGTAATTGAAATATAGACATGGCAACTGTGGTATGGATTGTACCACATCCTTTAGCATAATCTCTTTCCCCGCCTTTGAGAAAAGATTTTCCTTCCAACCTTCCAATCTGGTATTCACTCGAGCTAGTATCCACGAGAACATATCCCTTTTCGACTTGCCCCAATCAGATGGTATACCAAGATATTTCGCACAACATTGCAGTATAGGTACTCTAATAGCACTAGCCATATTTTCCTGTAAAGAGGTAGGGCAAGATTTACTAAAAAAGATACTAGATTTGTTCTAATAGCACTAGCCATATTTTCCTGTAAAGAGGTAGGGCAAGATTTACTAAAAAAGATACTAGATTTGTTGCAATTTACCTCTTGACCCGTTGCAAAGCAATATTGATTCAATAGATTTGATAAGTTTTGACATTCCCGAACTGATCCTTCTACAAAGAAAATAGCATCGTCTGCAAAGAGAAGGTGTGAGAGTTGGACACCATCTATTGAGTTTTATACTTTTTAGTGTATCCATATCGAGTGCACTATGAATAAGAGAATATAATAGATTGGATAGGAGGATAAAAAGGTATGGGGATAGAGGTCTCATTGGCGAAGGCCCTGGTAGGATAGAAAGGCCTAAGCTGCTAGCCATTCATGCTAATACAGAAAGATGTAGTGGTGATACATTGCATGACCAGATTACTCCATAGTGGATGAAAGCCTAACTTAAGTAGATAAGCATGTAAAAAATCTCATTCGACTCTATTGTAGGCCTTCCGCATATCCATCTTGATAACAGTGTGAAATTTGCGCTTCCTCCTTTTAGATCTGAGTTGATGTAGAACCTCCTGGACTAATAAGATGTTATCCTGTATCTAACGCCCACTCACAAAAGCAGATTGTTCCTCATAAATGAGAATTGGTAATCAGAGGTTTTAGTTTATTTGCAGGCACCTTTGAGATAATCTTATAGGCGTAGTTGCATAAACTAATAGGGCGAAACTGATCAAGACTCTCAGGGTGAGGGAGTTTTGGAATCAAAACAATAACTGTTTTATTTAAGGCTAAAAATAAACACCCTGCTTTACCAAAAAAAAAAGATAAACGCCCTAAGATAAAGAAATGCCGAACCTCTTTGAAAAGATCGTCCTTGATGATATCCCAATGAGTCCTATAAAAAGAGACCATTGAGGCCGTCAGGACCAGGAGCTTTGGTTGCTCCTAGTTGAAACGTAGCTAGCTTCAACTCTTCCAAGGTCAACAATGACGTTAAAACGTTGTTCATGTTTGGCGTCACCATCGTAGGACATTGATCTAAGATAGGTCCAAAGTTGCGTGCACCCACTGCGGTATATAATGATGAGAAGAAAGTAGTTGTCATTTCCTTAAGCCTACTGGGATCCCTGACCCAATCCCCTGTTTCATCCTGAGCATACTAATCCCGTTCCGCTGTCGCCTCTGGATTGTAGTTGCGTGAAAAAATCGTGTATTGCGATCCCCCCATCAGCCAATGTATTCTAGATCTCATGGCCCAAAACTATTCTTTGCGCTGCCATGCACTGTGTAATTCCTTTTTTAAAGCCATGACTTTGGATCTATCATAAGCAATCACAGTCTGGTTAGTGAGGTGTTGTAGCTGCTGCTGGATTTGAGTTATGCGAGTATGATTAATTCGGAATTTGGTATGACTCCACCTAATCAAAGCAGCAGCAACATGTTGTAACTTGGCAGAGAGGCTTGAATCCTCCATCAAAATCGAATGCCAGGAAAAGGCGATGATATGGTGACATTCACTGTCCTCATTCCAAAAAGCTTCAAATCTAAAAAACCGCTGACTCTTCTTTCTAGAAGCGATAGTAGATAATAAAAGAGGACTGTGATCAGAGGCAACAACAGGGAGAGCGAAGACTTCTGCCAAAGGAAACTATAAACGCCATGCCATAGTACAAAGAACCATGTTCAAGCATTCTCTAATAAGTTCATCCCCATCTCGATTATTCTGCCAAGTGAAGGCACAACCTATCGATTCAAGATTCATGAGAGCGCAGTCAGTTAAGACAACACGAAATGAAGACATACAGGAGAAATCTGCTGGTCTTTTGCCCACCTTCTCCCATGGGTAAAGGATATCATTGAAATCACCTAGGCAAACCCATGGAGAGTGATTCTCATAGCTGATAGTGCGCAGCTCCTGTTATAGTTGTTGCCGAAGGGGATATACCGCTGGAGCATGAAGACAAGTAATATGGCAGGTGTTGTCATCCTCAGTATCCTGACAGAACAAGTCAAAAAAAGAAGGGGTCGACTTGATCGAAGTCAAACAAAGGTTGTCATTCCAGAAAATAGCCAAGCCCCCATCTGAACCCATCGAACTGACCACCCAGATATTCCCAAATGGAGGCTGCGGTTAAGACATCGGAGAAAAACCTCACTATGTTTAGTCTCCATCAAAAATAGAAGGCTAGGTTTTTCTTTAGCCATCAAGGCTTTAAGCGCTTCAACCGTCAGGGGATTGCCCAACCCCTGACAGTTCCAACTCAGAATTTTCATCGAAGAGGTGGTGGCTGTTGAGGGCCAGCCACCTTCGCCCATCGATCAGCTTCTGTTGCTTCCAAAATGGGAGTATCAAGAAGCACGGATTCATCAAAATCAGCAGGAACGACACCCTTTAGGTCATAAGGGCTGTAACGCTTCGGTTTCTTGGCAAGTCCTATCTTTGGAGTAGGACGAGAAGCCTTGGACTTCTTAACCTGAAGGGACGGAGATTCCTGAGCCTGAACGCCTTTTAATTTTTATGTGGCAAGTATGAGAGTAGTGGTGAGAGGACAGCCAGGTACAACACTAGCTAGGGAGGGGAGCTAGTGAATCTGTCGAAGGAGTCCGGATGATGGCTGTGGGCTGAAACAGGGGAGGCTCTTGAGTTGTGGATGGTGGCAGCAACAAGGGTAGTTGATGGACATTCGTCGGGGGTGTCTTAGGTACAGTTTCTTCCATCTACTCCGCTATATCATGCCTGTCATAATAGAGCTTCCAATAAGGACTGAACTCCTTTACCTCAGCTCGGAGCCATTGGCCGTAGGGAAAGTTTTCCTTTACATCTAGCTAAGATTTGTCAACAAGTACGTCTGGGCAAGAAGTTGTATAATGGCCTAACTTTCCACATGAATAACAGAAATGCGATAGCCACTCATACCTAAAATCCAACCAAAAGGTACCGTTCTTGATCCGTATCAGATGACCTGGCTTAAGGGGTTTCGACAATGGTATTTCTATCTTGGCGCGGCACGCTCTCAGAGTCGAGCCTGCAATACGATCGGCTTTTACTTGCAAAACACATCCAACATTCCTAACTGCCTTAACTATCATGTCTTCTGTGCAGCATTCCAAAGGCAAACCAAATATTTGGACCCAAAAAGCACAAGTGGAGAATTCATAGCGATGCAAAGGGGTATTAGGAAGTCAGGGCTTGAAGTTGAGAAGATGCCCAAAGAATAGCCATGGCCTGCCCTCTAAAATTCGCTGTTTGTCCGATGCCGATTTAAATTTTGCTAAATATAGGCCCGACTCATGTTGCAAAATGTCTACTTGGTCTGTCCTCCAAGCCCACTTTAATATACTTTGAAATGCAGGAAAAATTGATAGCAGGATTGGAATGGATCTTACCGATGAGAGTCAAATGACATTCCTCCAATGTTGCAGGAGAAGGGTCGACATCTCATACGTCGATGTTCGTCGGCGAGCATAAGCGTCCCAGGCGTTGACAGAGAGCTGCAAGGCGAGGAGCTGTCGGCACCGTCGCGCTCCATAACCTAAAGAGGGATTGCGACCTTGAACAGAGTTGCAGAAAAGACCAGGAAAAAGGCCATGCAAAGTCCAAGGATACTACACCAGAGGAAAAGAAGGACGCCAAGAAGAGAATACAGATGGAAGTAAAACAGGGGCATCCGAAGAGGAAGGAAGGGCGAGAAAGCTCGGAACAGCCATATACGAGAATTGGGTTGGGAAAGAGAGGGATTCAAGCAGAGAGTGCAGAAAACAGCGAAGGAGAAGTGGAGAAATGGAAATCAGGAGGAATTGGCGTAGAGGAGAGCACGAATTGAGGGCGAGAAAGCTGGGAACAGCCATATACGAGAATTGGGTTGGGTAAAGAGAGGGATTCAAATGGTGAGTGCAGAAATCAGCGAAGGAGAAGCAGAGAGATGGAAATCAGAAGGAATTAGCGTGAAGGAGAGCTTGAAATGGTAAAAAGAAGGTTAGGGTTTGTGTAAAGAAAACTACCATACTGGTAAGAGGAAACTCTCAGCTTGAGAGGATTTGCAAGTTCGTAATGACTCAAGTTACTTGCACATATCTCTCGGTACGTCTCTTCAACAATCTTGACCACTTTTGGTCAAAGAAAATTTGCCAAATTTTCATCTTCAATTTCCAAAATAGATTAATTTAGTGAAAATCCTCGGAAATTGTTTTCATTGAATCCGCTAGAAAGTGTTTTATCATTTTTAGCCTATTGTCTTGGAAACTTTGAAAACAACTTTTTAGTCATTTTCAAACCAAAACACAGGGTAGTAGTGCCATGGTGGTGGACTCAGAGTCTTCCTACCACTAATCTGTATATTTTATGCAAACCATGACATTCTCCTTCTGTAATAATTTTCATTTGCTTGCTATGAGAAATCAATTTCATTAAATTTTTATTTGTTGGTGTGCGAAGTTAATTCTTACGTAGAGAGAATGCTGAGAGGAATAAATGACCACCTATTTTGCAGCTTAATCTTGATTGGTAATCAATAAATCTGAGTGCTTAGCACCGAACTTGTCCACTCACTTATGCCTAGTCGATATAGATAAATCAATTTTGAGACCCAAACAAGAGTCTCTCTCCCAAAATCCTCACCCTCTGCAAATCTCTTGTCAATGAGGTAGTTAAACAACACCTGAATTATGCATCTAATCACTCATTCCTTCTTAATTTGCCTGCACAACAATTCAATCCACTTCTGCTTTGAGCTAAGCAACTGGCGGGTTTAGTTTTGCATACATACAATTTCATTGCTCCATTTTGCGGTTGCAATTCCATTGTGCTTTCTACAAGTCTCCATGGCGTCAAATTTCGATAACTGATAGCAAATTTCAAATGCCTTTAGTAAGTAAATTATTGGGAACTTATCAGTCTGATCAACTACTAGTAAATGATGAATGAGATGACTAATTTATAATCCTCAATTCCAATAGTAGATTACCAATTGTTTTTAAATTTTGTAAGCGGTCCCCTTCGTTAGTTAATAAGTCACCACCACAGTAATTTTACCAATATAAATTATGAATATGTTCATAATGTTTTTTCTTTTATCAGTTTAACAACTACCAAAGTGTATTTGTCAATAACATACTCACTGTTTAACTAATTTACCAGGTTGATGTAGATTATGAACATTCATTTACTTTTACATATAGGTGTGATTTTTCTGTAGTAGATTATTGTTACATATTTTGCAAGTAGCATCGCTTAATGGTAACAATGTTACTTTGTTAGAATGAGAGTGGCCATTTTGCATATTGGTGGTTGTAATCTTTTCCACAGTTAGCTCACTTCTATGTGTTGATTTGGTTGACAACACAAAAATCTCGGGATTTCTATACTCTGACACGCGGCCGATAAGAAAGCATCTTGGATCCGTTTATGATGGCCCTCCACTTTTACGATGACCAAAAAGAAGTCTAGCAAAGGGAATAAACAAATCAACGAAACAAAAAACAACATACCATTTTTTGGTTTGCATGTTTAAACCTCAATCGGATACGAAACCCGCACAGAAAGCATAAAATAGAAAACAATGTTATGGTGATTTCCATCTGTTGTATCGTCGAATCCACGGGAAAATGGTTTCCAGCCTGACTTTCTGGAAACTTTGGAAACAAGTTTTTAGTTGATCTCAAACCAAAACAAGGGGTAGAAAGTTGTTCTCAAGTCAAGTCTGTCTACTTTATGCAAACCATGGTATACTCCTTCCAGAATAATTTTCATTTGGTTGTTGTGGAAAATCAATTTCATTAATTTCTATTTGTTCATGTCGGAAGTTAATTCTGCCGTAGAGAGAATGCTAAGATGAATTTTACAACTTTCTTGTCTATTAGTTTTTTCAATGCACTACCCATTTTTTTATTCTTGAGACCAAAACAAGCGGCTCTCTACAAAATCCCGACTCTCTATAAATCTCTTGTCAATGAGGTGGCTGAACCACACCTGAATTACGCATCAAATCTCTCATTCCTTCTTGATCTCCCTATACTTCACTTCCCTTCACTTCTGCTTTGAGTTATGCAACTCGTGGGCTTCAACCTTGCTGACCTACAATTTCGTCACTTCATTTTTGTGATTGTTGTTACTTTGTTCTTTATACAAGTCTCCTCGGTATCAAATGAAATCGACAAATCTGCTCTGCTTGCATTTAAGGATGGGATAACTGAAGACCCTCTTGGGGTGCTTCGTTCTTGGAATAGTACGGTCAACCACTGCCAATGGTACGGTGTTTTTTGCAGTCATCGGCACCACAACAGAGTCATCGTGTTGCGCTTGGGTTCCCAAAAGCTCTCTGGATCCATCTCTCCTCACATTGGTAATCTCAGCTTTTTAAAGGAATTGTCTCTCTATAATAATAGCTTTCACCTTGAAATCCCTCCTCAAATTGGGCAGCTACGCCGTCTTCTTATTTTACAACTACTCAATAATTCATTGACCGGTGAAATCCCAAAGAATATATCACGTTGCGTTGACCTATTTCATTTCATATTGTATAACAACCAATTGAGTGGAGAACTTCCTCCAGAGATAGGTTCATTGGTGAAGCTTCAGTATCTTAATTTAGGACGAAACAATCTAATTGGAAGTGTCCCTTCTTCTATTGGGAACTTATCATCTCTGGAGATGCTTCATCTTTCTGACAATCACCTAGGTCACTCTCTTCCTCAGACTCTAGGCCAACTGACCAAATTGACAGATCTTGGTTTGGGGAGCAATTATTTGTCAGGTGCCCTTCCGTCATCCCTATACAATTTATCCTCATTGATAGGAATTGATGTAGGACTTAACCGAATTAATGGAAGTCTTCCCATTACAATCGGCTTTGGTCTCCCCAACTTAGAATTTTTTAGCATTGCCGAGAACCAGTTTGTTGGATCAATCCCCCTATGGATCCCCAATAATGCCACAAATCTACAGTCACTTCAACTTGGAGGCAATAAATTCTCAGGGAATGTACCTTCTTTTAGAAGTTTGCGTAACCTTCAATTGTTGACCATTTACTCTAACCACCTTGGAAGCAAGGGATCTGGCGATTTGAGCTTCCTTTGCTCATTATCCAATATCTCTAGCCTAACCATCTTAAGTTTTTGTGATAATAGACTCGGTGGGCTGTTGCCGGATTGTATTGGTAATTTATCCATTACTATCACAATACTGATGATGGGCGATAATCCTATAACTGGCGAGATTCCTAGATCAATTGTCAATCTCGTGAACTTGGAAGCCTTAGGGATAGAGAACACCATTCTTTCAGGTGCTATCATGTTTAATGTGGGAAATCTTCAACATCTGATGTTTTTGATGCTCTCAAATAGCAATCTATCGGGAATGATTCCATCCTCTTTACAGAAGATGAAGAAATTGTCTTATTTATTTCTTGATGGGAATCACTTTCATGGCCATATTCCTTCACATCTAGATAAGTGTCAAAGTCTGATGTGGCTTGATCTTTCTAACAACAATCTCCGTGGTTCCATCTTCTTAGCAGTTAAAACTCTCATCTATTTGAACTTGTCTCACAACCATTTTAATGGGGCCCTTCCGACGGACATAGGACAAATTGACCATTTAGAGACTTTGGACATTTCAAGCAATATGTTCGGTGGTGAAATTCCGAGCACTCTAGGTTATTGTGTTGGATTGGTAAGATTAGAAATGAAGGATAACCACTTGGAAGGATCCATTCCTCAATCATTTAGCTTTTTAAGAAGCATTGAGATATTGGATCTTTCAAATAACAATCTATCAGGTGAGATTCCGAAGTGCTTCGAGGCATTTCCCTTCCTAGAAATTCTGGATTTATCCTATAATAATTTTGAAGGCATGTTACCAACTGAAGGAGTCTTCAAGAATGCAAGCGTCACTTTTGTTATCGGAAACAACAAAATCTGTGGAGGAATCCCGGAATTTCGGCTTCCTAAATGCATCTTTAGACACTCCAAGAGGGAAAGAGTTGTTCGTGAATTGAAACTCGTGCTGTCTATTACTTTTGGACTTCTAGGGGTGGTTCTTATTCTGGTTTGTGCATATGTATGTTGGTTGAAGAAGAAGAAAACAAAAGAACCAACTTCAAGTTCCATAGCTGATACTTGGAAAAACTTATCTTATGGAACTCTCCTTAAAGCGACCGATGGTTTTTCTTCAACTAATTTGATTGGTGTTGGCAGTTTTGGATCTGTTTACAAGGGGATGCTCCAAGAGAATGGGACCAATGTTGCTGTGAAGGTGCTTAATTTAACGCGTCATGGTGCTTTGAAGAGTAAAGCTGAGTGCGAGGCTTTGAAGAATATAAAACACCGAAATCTTTTGAAGGTATTGACAGTGTGCTCGGGTACTAATTATGCTGGGAATGACTTTAAGGCTTTGGTCTATGAGTTCATGGTCAATGGTAGCCTCCAAGAGTGGTTGCACCCGTCTCCAATGCCCGCTGATGCAAATGGGCCTTCAAAAAATTTGAGTCTCATCCAAAGGATAAAAATTTCCGTTGACATTGCTTTTGCATTGGATTATCTTCATAACCAATGCCACAATGCCATCGTTCATTGTGATCTAAAGCCAAGTAATGTCCTTTTAGATGCTGAGATGGTCGGACATATAGGTGACTTTGGATTGGCAAAAATCCTCCTTGAATCCACATCTTACACAAGCACAAATATAAGCTCAGCTGGTTTGAGAGGAACAATTGGTTATGCTGCTCCAGGTATGTGTCCTTGTGTCCCTCAAATGAAGAATTTGTTCATCGCAAAATTGGTGATGGCATCTTTTCACAAAACTTTAACTTCACAATGAGATTGTGCTCATTATTTTCTCATAACTCAACCATACGTGGTTCTTGATATGTGCAGAATATGGAATGGGTAGTGTGATTTCTATTGAAGGTGATGTCTATAGTTATGGCATACTCTTGTTAGAGATGTTCACAGGTCTCAGGCCCACAGCTGAGATATTCAAAGAAAATTTGAACCTACATAGTTTTGTTAAGGAAGCTTTGCCCGGACGAGTCCTAGAAATTACCGATCCCATTCTAGTTCGAGAGGTGGAGAGCCATGCAAGCGAAAGTAGAAAGAGCACGCTTCAGGATTGTCTGCTAATGGTCTACCGAATTGGGATCGCCTGCTCAGTTGGAGTCCCAGGAGAGCGAACGAGCATTACAGATGTAGCAGCTCAACTATGTTCAATTAGGGACAAGCTTTACGCAGCCGGCTTACAAGGAGAGGTAACACACTAAAGCAGTAAGTTTTCAAGTACCTTCGACAAATGCCAAACTGAACCACTTATGCAAAGACAGGCACGTGACTCCCCACAGTTTTTTATTCATGTCTAGATAAACTCAATTGTCTGGTGTTGTGAAGATGGAGCCATGGAGTTAACAGAGTCATCAAGCAGAACCAAAGTTGAGTTGGAAAAACATTGAAGTGGTCCAATGAATTATAGCATACGGGAACCTTAAGTTGACTCGAAGTCAATGACAATGTCTTCGTCCTCTTCGGGAGGTGGAGAGAGGTGGCAGGAGGGCTTCACCTCATATGCAAACGTGGGACGGATGCTTCTCTAATGTATTGTGGGGCATGTATTGTGGGGTAGATAAGTCGAGTTCTCATGTGGACAATGATTAGTTTAGATCATGAGGAACAAAGGTGTGTCTTAAAAATCCTTCTGAAAAGAAAGTTGGCGTGTAAGAAGTAGATATTAGGAATCAGGATGTCATCTATACTTACACTTGTTCCGTATATTTGGACAATTGAAAACAAAATGCTACATGCAAGCCTGTTTATGTCTCATAAAGCTATGTGAGCAAGTACATTTATCGTTTTCTTCATTTATGCCAGTTAAATAGCTTAATCTATTAATACGAGTAGATATCATGCTTGCACATCCCACACAAATATCAATGTCTATCGAAAAATGACTCAATGAGTTGTCCCGCATGTTTGCATGTACAATGCGAACTCAATTCCTACATTACCTAAATGCTCGACATGGGAGAGTAGATTACGTGATTCCATCACCTCGCCAACGGGAATGACTTCCAGAAATGTAGTTTCGAGGGAAACAGATATCACCCACACAAATAACTTAAAAGTAAAGATGGTAGTCACTGTCAAAGTCGGGACCACGCCTTTCACGAGGAAGAACAAAACATCATAATCAAATCCAACTAATGGAGAAAAATGAACAAATTTTCTCGCATTACCAGGAATTTTCAAGACATTTCTGTCCACTGCACGGACCAAAATATAGAAAGGTCAACTGATTGGGATCCTACTACTCACCGGCCTTAGACAAGAGGATGTAGGAAATGGCCACAATATCTAAATGATCATCGGCCATGATTTTCTTCTCATTTTAGTTTCTGGGAATCTTCATCTTAAAAAGCGTAGAGGTCATTATCCATGCATTTTGCAGAGCTCATGATAGAACTATAGCAACTTCAGACAATTTAAGCTCAGAGATCTGAAGATCTGAAGTTCCGAGTTGCTATCCTTGGATTTTTTGTACAACCCAAGCTTGTGGTTTCTTAGCTATGCATGTCACTATAGACAACGAATTTTCATCTTTATTTTCTACTTAAGTAGATAATTGTTGGCACATCACCCGCTAAAAGATGGTGAATCCCTAGGGTGGGATTCGTGCAGCTGCAACTACTTAATTACCTCTCTGTGCTTAGAAATCCTATTCTGTTAGTAGTATACGGATATCTATCTTCTTTCTTGTTTTTTCCTGTTCTTGATTTTCTTGCCCTTACCCTTTTTCAAAGAGGAGGTAGACAGGGATAAACCTAATGTGGTAGCCTTGTAATATGGGTTCACAAACTCGAGTCGTGTTGTGAATAAATCTTTCACTAGCTTGTGAAAGTCACGAAAAAAGGCACCTCGAGATCTCCACAATGAGAATATAAAAATATAGTAATGGAGAAGAAAATTCGTGAACATAATTTAGAATTCATCGTTCTTAATATGGAACAATAATGGTTTAGAGGTCATGTGCTTCTCCTCTATTGTTTTCTCTATTACTAGCTCAATGAAATTGTCTCTCACCCCTAAGATTCAACAAATACTCTTTATGTGGGAATATTTGTGTACTAAGATTAGAGAAGAGACTTGAGTACTATTTATGAAGTTTTAAGTCACACCCACAGAACCTCTCATCACAAGTCATGCTTTACTTGGCCCACATTAACTAACTGCATATTAGATTAATTAACAATTTTTATATGTCACATTGTTAAAGAAATCCTTTAAAATGATAAATTTCAACCATCATATATAGGAGCAGTTTGGCCACGTTTTAGAGAGTTGGTTGTTACTCAATAATGATATCTCTCTTATCCAAATTTTCACTTAATTTTTGAATTTAATCACAAATATCAATTAAAAAAAGGAATAAAATTTAGCTGTTTCAAAATCAGTTGATAAAATGATCCTCCGTCAGAATGGCTATCGAGAAAAGAGAGAATACGTAATTACGTACTATAACGGTAACTTTCCCAATTCATGGCACCATTGCCGCGCGATGTGAGGAGTGCTTGCAACTTCACCGACGAGGCAGTTGTTCTCTTTTTCTCTTTTTGTTGAATTTTTATTTTTATATCTTTTAATATTTTTTATCTTTTCTCCTTACAAATTTTCAACTTTTTTACTTGATGTGGCGTTTGGGGCGCTACATACGGGTTACGTGCCTAAAAGAATGAAAAAAAAAAAAAAAAAGACACAACAACGTTTTCTATTTACCAAATTAAAGGAAGTTAACTAAGCACTTGATTGCATAAATTTAATAAATCTTAAAATTATTCGAAAGTTTTAGAAATCAGTTCAGCTTTTACTATAGCTATAGAACTTTCAATATAGGTATTAAAAAAATGAATTAATATCATGAAGAATTACATTTATAATAAATTTATCTTAAATTAATATTTCCATCACCAAAAATCCTAAACGGTGCTATGATGAATTGGCCCTCTATTGGCTTTGGATAAATTAGATTTTTTTTTTTGATAACTTAGGGAATTCCGTAGTAACGACAAGGAAAGAAATCTTGATGAGCGGTTGTAGAGACCCACCACTACGATTTCAGATTCGGATAAATTAGATTAATACTATAAAAATCCAAAATTAATATACTATAATAAACGAGAGGAAAAATCTCAAAGCGGTCACGTTTAATTGTCCGGCGTTATGCAATTGAGTAATTTGACAACAAAATTTAACGAAAATTAATGAATTATAAATTTATTATAAGTATATTAATTTGAGTTTTAATGGTCACAAAATTTAGTTTAGAGCAAATTCATGAAGTATATTAATTTGAAGTTTTTCGTAATAATAATAATAATAATAATAATAATAATAAAAAACAGAATTCTAAAGGGACACGTCGGAACACGACATCGGCCTAAACCACCGTTTTATTACAGGATTGCCAAAAACCCTAAACCCTGGTCCTTACCCGCCCCGAACTCGCGAAGTTCCCAACTTCAAATCCTTCGGCCACCACCACCGTCACCTCCTCCGTCGCGGGAACGATGGGGATATTCGAGCCGTACAGAGCGGTCGGATACATCACCACCGGCGTCCCTTCTCCGTCCAGCGCCTCGGCACCGAGACCTTCGTCACCGTCAGCGTCGGCAAGGCTTTCCAAGTGTACAACGTAAGACAGACGACCCTTCTTCTTCTCCTTTGCGCGACGTCCGCACTTCGTGTTTCGATTAAGTGTTGCCCCCGTCGATTTTGATTCCTTTTCTCCCTCTCTTCTCTGCTTTTGGTGCTTGCAGTGCGCGAAGCTGAGCTTGGTGCTTGTTGGTGAGTATCTCCTTCCTCTGATTAACGCCCCGGGGGGGGCGTGGATCATGGGTTTTCCGAACCGAGAGTGTGCTTGGGTTGACCTCTCTGCCCCTCCGTTTCGATTCATTTCGTTTGTGTTGCAAAAGCTGTCATCTTTTTTGCCCTTGGGTCAGGTACATTGGGAAATGGCATGGGCATGGCGATTTTGGGCTGCTTCAATGCCTTTTACATTTTTGATTTGGGGGTTTTCGAGTTGTTTTTATGTTGGCAGTCGCAATCTCTCTATTTTTATTTTTGAAGGAAAAAGCTAATTAGCAGTGCCCATGTGAGAAGTATAACTGCCCTTTCTAATGCTCTCGTGTTGAATTTTCTGTAATGACAGTCTCATGGGCTGGGTTGTCCATAATGTGCTTGGTCATGCTGTTTAATGGGGTTTTCTCCCTTGAGTAAATAGGGGAATCCCATTACTTGTTGCTTTTCATTTTCTGGCAATTTCTTTAGTTAAGTAACGATTAGATGCGCCTTTTTTCTGAAGGTCCCCAATTGCCAAAGAAAATACGGGCCCTCGCATCGTACCGTGAATACACTTTTGCTGCTTATGGAAGTGACATTGGCGTATTCAAGCGTGCTCACCAGGTTTGTTACTGAATGGCTTGTTAGAAGAAAGTCACTAATAATAGATAATTCATGGTGCTCTCCTGCATTGCAATGGGATGTTAGGTTAGGGCAACCTTTTTCATTTTCCTTCCAAAATTATAATTCAATTTAATCGGTACAGGTTGTGTACATACAAAGGTTATGATAGATGTGACAAAATCATTAACATGAACAGTGAAGGAGCTTAACTGTGTAGATTTGTGGCCAAACAAATGAAAGGATCTCAACTTTCATTTAGCAAGGAATGGTCGTGAATTGTGATATAAGACATGTTATGACCAAAACTCTCTTGCAAAGTGCTTTGCCTTGGTACATTGCTGGAAGATGTTTATCGATTGGGGTCGTTTGGTAGGTTGTCTAGCTAGTGGAACTCATATGTTTCCAATTTATTAGTGTGTCTTGTTTGTTGACAAGTTATCAACGGTGATGAGATATTAGATTGTTGGTTCTGATTTTCTTAGTGTGCCCATGGCACATGAACTTTGGAGTACTATTGATGGTACTGCTTGTGAACTGTAGTGCTGGTTAGGGTGGTAGTACCGTTATGAATAAGAAAATTTACATTCATGGACAAAATCAAGTTTGAAGGGGAAAAACCAATGGGCCTTTGGTGGCCATTATTTTGTTGCAGCTTTGTGTATGTAGCAGTGGCTATGAGAGTGTGATCATCTGATGGTTCATTAGTGTAGTAAAATTTGTTGATTTTCTACTTTGTTAGCAGTAGGTGTTGATGGAAGACGATATCTTTTAAACTTCCTAGCCTTCAGAATTGATCAAATCTGACCTTCTTTTGCTGGAATGGATGCACTTATTTGATATACTCTGCATCTTAGTCACCTTATGCCATTAATTTTCTGTTCAGATATAGCCTTGGAGATTCTCTTTTGAGTTTGTTGGTCCTGATTTTGTGCTCATGGTTGCATATGGCTTTTTGGTAGGCATATAATTCTATCTAGTGGTGCTGCGTTCTTGTGTATTTCCAGGGGCATATGCCTCCATCAATGCCATATCCAATGCTGTTAGGTGTTCCTAGGGCACATACACTCCCTAATGCCTGAGGCGCTAGCCATCAAACCAGACGCTAGGATGTTTGCTAGTGTTTATCTTTGAAGGCTCTTTGTTATATTCTATTTTATCCTGCTGCACCTGAAGCATTTTAAATTTGTTTGTCAGCTCTGTTTACCTGCTCGATATCATTTTCTTAGAAGGCCTTAGAGTCAATGTCCCACCCTGGTATTTTGAGTCCAAACAGGTTTCAATGTCTGTGTCAAAAGAGATTTCACGGTTGCACTATCTTTACGCTAGGCTTATGCAATTATTTATTTGAATGGGATAGGACTAGCAATATATAGATATATTTGGTCAATCAACATGTCAATAACTTGTATATCAGATCCTATGCGTGTACTTAAATGGTCCGGTGGAGACAATATGAAGACACATTGATGGTTAATGCTGGCTAGAATTTATATCTCTGTTTGAAGCAGATTAGTAATAGTAGAATATGATGTTTGGCTTATCCAAAAAATAAAGAGAAATACAATTTTGAACTATTAATTAAAATATTGGTAGGCGGTGAGGAGATTGGGACCTAAGTGCACATGCCTGAACTGCTGTGTTTTTCTTTAATGATGTGCAGGAACATTTTGTCTATCTAATTTTATGCTTTAATTACAGTTAGCAACTTGGAGCGGGCATACTGCTAAGGTTTGTTTGCTGCTGCTGTTTGGAGAGCACATATTGAGTGTAGATGTTGATGGCAATGCATACATATGGGCGTTCAAAGGAATGAATGACAACCTTTCCCCAGTGGGACACATCTTGTTGGATAGCAATTTTACTCCTAGCTGTATAATGCATCCAGACACTTACTTAAATAAGGTAACTATCATCTTTGCCCCAAGAACTTTTCAGTTCTTAATTGATATGGATTGGTGGTTGAACATGCACGTACTTGCCGGAGAAATAAGATTCCCAAATGAAATGGCTACAATGTTCAAAGATGGCTTTTTCTTGTCCTTTTCCTTTGTCATGCACTAGTAAATAATTTGGAAAGTTTTCTCCATTTTTTTCATAAAAGATTTGAGAAAAGTCATGGATAAACTGAAAAACAGAGCAACAATAGATGCAAACTGTGAAGTTACTTATTGTTTGCTTTGCTTTTATACCAAGCATTTAATTCTTGGTATCAAATATTGATGGAAAAGTTGAAATTATCCACCATGAAAATGAGTAGATGTCTAATTATCTGTGCTAGTTGGCCATAATCTTGATATAGTACAATCCTTTTATCATTTACTTAAGACTGTAAAACTTTACTGTATTTAAAGATAATAGAGCATCTGTAATTAGCTCTTGATAACAAGATCCAGCCAAAGGTCACTAACTTTCAGATGTGTTATTTGAAAAAATTAAGCTGTGAAGGGGAAGAGGTATCCAGGGTCCAATCCTGAAGGGCTATGGACTATTCTGGTTAAAAAATTTTCGCACATTTTACCTTAGCTGTATTAACTAATTTCTGTAGCATAGTTTGTTAAGAGGAGTTTATGACGTTGAAAGTAGCATGGTCCACATGTCAGCATCTCAACTTTTGAACATGACTAGTATGTCTAGATCTGGGAATGTGAAAATGACGAACAAGTAAGCAGAAAAGAGTGTAGTACAAATGAAGGATGGGTAGAGAACATTTACTACCGCAGAAATTCGGGGAAATAAAATGTGCCAAGCATAGTTATTAAAGTCGATATACAAGTTAGGACTTTGAGTTAATTGAATGATCAGATCCCAAGATCTGATAGGCATTCTTAAAATCTAGAAATACCGACAGTGGGATGCTTGACTTGAATACTTGCATGGAATCAACTGATTATTTGTTTGTCATATTTAAATAAGTGTTGCTATAAAGTTCTTATCATTCTTCAATCTATATACTTGCGTGCAACCCACTAGTTATTTCTTTGTTGAGTTCAAAACTTCAAAGAAGTCTTACATTAAATACCTATATGATCTCTATCTCTGATTATAAAATCTTTTTGTCTAATCCAAAACTCAAAGGAAGTCTGAGTATGTAATTTTGTACTATTAAATGATAGAATGGATATGATCATAGCATCCTATGATACTTGTCAATTTGGATTGTGACCCTCTAAAGATTGTAAATGAATACCATACTTAAGATCTGGATTGTTACTTAACTTTCGAACTGTAGGGTGGTAAGATCCTAAGATCCTTACTGGATTTTAATGACAATTTCCACTAGTGCAAGCGTGCTGCCTGCGAGAGTGCTAAACCTATTTGTTTGTAAGGTAAGCTAAAGCTGCATGGTAATTTAGCAAAATAAACGGCTATTAGAAATTATGAATGCTTAACAGCTACGTTAACAGTTTCAATGTGTCTCTGGACTAAACTAAGAAAGCTTGTAAACAGGTTATTCTGGGAAGCCAGGAAGGGCCTCTGCAGCTTTGGAACATAAGCACTAAGACAAAGCTCTATGAGTTCAAGGGATGGAATTCCTCTGTTAGCAGTTGTGTTTCATCACCTGCTTTAGATGTTGTTGCAGTTGGCTGTGCTGATGGCAAGATTCACGTTCACAATATTCGCTATGATGAAGAATTGGTTACATTTTCTCATTCGATGAGAGGTTCTGTGACCGCCTTATCTTTCAGCACAGGTATCATTCATGTTGTTTCTTTGTCTTCATCAAGTACTAAAATATATTCTGCTATAAATCTGGATGTCTTCCGAATTCAAGGGTGCTTCTACACTGGCCACGCTTTATTTTGTCTCCAGAAACTCTTCAATATTGATTATTTAACCTCCTGAGGCCTTTATATGTTAAAAGGAATTCATTAGTGGATTTGGCAATTTGTGTGCTTACATCTATATTCTTCCTTTAGATGGGCAGCCTCTTCTAGCTTCTGGTAGTTCATCTGGTGTTGTCAGCATATGGAATCTCGATAAAAGAAGGCTCCAGTCAGTCATAAGAGATGCTCATGACGGTTCTATAATTTCTCTCCACTTCTTTGCTAATGAGCCTGTGCTAATGAGTTCATCTGCAGATAACTCAATTAAGGTAAGTTTCACAGAGTAGTTTCCATGACCATTCATTGAAAATTTTTGTTGTCTAGTTAAATGAACCCAGCAATGTTGGATGATTAATATGACTTCTAAATCTCTTTATTGATCTAAAATTGTACTTGGGTGTGGCCTGTTTTGGCTCCCCTCTTGCAAGTAAATTTCCTCCCTATATTCAGTTATGCTTGAGTTTCATGCGGGACAGATAAATATCAGTAGTTATCAAATCTCTTTTTCGTCTCATGTAGCAAAAGAATTTAGAACTGATATTTCTCAATAATATACGATCTGGAAAGAAGTGGTACACATCAGTTTGCAAATGCAGTCTGCTGATAGCTAGTTTATTTTCCTGAAAGGTCTTTGTTTGTTTGTTTAATTGCACCAAACCATCTAAGATCAGCCTAGGAAACTATGGAAAATGATTTGGCAATCTTGTCTTTGTTTAGGATAACTCTGACCTTGTGTGTTTTATTGCAATTAGCCTTATAGGGTCGGTCAATAGATAGCAACTTTGAAAATCATTCGGCCTTCTTCTTTGACTGTGGAGGGCTGCTCTAGCTCTTTTTGATTAATAAATGCTGCAAAAGTGGCATAATCTTTTACACCTTTCACTGGTGATAATCTTTAAAAAATGTAACAGAACCTAGTTTTTCTCTGGATAATGGGGTTGAATTTTATATCAAGTTGTTTTATCCTGAAATTAGTTCTGAATTCTCTCTGTACAATAAATCACTATGTTTGATATAGATGTGGATTTTCGACACAAGTGATGGAGATCCTCGTCTATTACGCTTTCGAAGTGGTCATAGTGCTCCTCCACTCTGCATAAGGTAATAATTTTCTTTCTTTCTTTATTTGTTTAGGGTTTACTTTAGAAGAAGTATAGTATTTTTGTGCATTATTGTAGCATTTCATTTTTTCCAGATCAGAAGTACGAAGAATGATATGCCTGCAAATATGTATTGTGTGGAGTTTGTCTGGTCCTAGAATCATAAATCACGATATACATCTGCAGGTTCTATGCTAATGGTAGGCATATACTATCAGCTGGTCAGGATCGTGCCTTCCGGCTTTTCTCAGTTGTCCAGGTCTGTGTCAAGGATACCTCACTCTATTTTTGTGTTAAGGATACTTTAACATGGTTTTATGTGTTTGCTTTCCTCCGTAATGAATGCATTTTTTAAGCCTTGAATGAATTGTGATTATGATCTCCATTGATGGATTTAGTTTCAATTTTTTCTCTTTTATGTTTATTTGGAACTAAAAGCACTTTTAACTTATGTTTGAATTTCTAGAAAATAGTTTTTGGAATGCTCTGTCAGCTGTCATCCATTTCCTTATCCATCCCTTATGTCTTCTTCTATTGCTATAATGAAAGATGCTCAAGAACTTAAAAAACAACCATGATTTTTATAGAGGTAAGTTCTTTTTTGCAGTTGTCTGACTCAAAAGGCCGTGATGGTAAAATTTCCATAATTTCGTGCAGACTTATTGAATATTAAGTGCATCTTCTTTCCATGCATAATATAGATCTTGGCTTGCTTTTGAGAATCTGTGCTTTCAGGATGTACAAAGCCAATAAATAGTTTAGTGATGAATGAAGAGAGCTTTAAATTTATCAACAAATTCCTTTTTGAAAGCACAGAGATGCTAATCCATAGATAAACTAAGCAAAACTGCAAGTCTTTTTTATGTTGGTTGAACTTATAAGTCATAATGATTGCTGAATAAGCTTGTGGCTTAGAAACGTAGTCTTTTGTGATTGAGAACTCTATTTTTCACTTCTGTTACCCCTATCAGTAACATAGAGAAAGCATTGAAGTCGAGAGAATTTTTCCCTTTACATTAGCTCCACCAGGTGCATATTTTGCCCACCCATTCTGTTGTAAGCTATTTGGTGCCTGCAAGTGCCCACAACATTCCTTTCTCCTTTTAAGCTATGCTGCAGTAAATGCAGTATTGATGCTAGATTCTCAAACAACGTCAATCTTGTCCACTCTAGCCAAATTGTTTGATATCCTTGGAGATTGCATGACCTTTATACGAGTCAAATCGACAGACGTTCTATGAGGCAAATTAGACTTAAGCAAGCTTCACCGTGGAAACCAGTGCTTGTTGTAGGGCACTTATGTTTCGAATTTGAAAATTAGTGAAGTGTAGAAGTTCTTGACATCGCATCACGGGAAATTATAATGTTAAAACTTTTCTTTTTACATTTTCAAAGCACATAAAGGTAGCTAACCAGTGCGCTAAAGGCACTTGTATGCATTCTCCTTAAAAAATTTCTTCTGTTTTTCTCTTGGATGTAATCATTTTTATTACTCTCAGGGTGGACTTCTCTTGTTTACTTAAATTGACAAAAATTGTCTTCTACATAATCCAAATTTCACCTTAGAAACAAACCAACCCATAAATCCATAATTGTGGCGATATAAGACAAGTTTCTCTGATGATTGCAGTTTGTCCAGAATTGTTGAAACCTTATTTAGTTCTCTAAGTCCTAAATAACCTGAGTTCATTTAAGTAGAATATAGAATGGTTGCTCTGAATATTAAATTTCTATAGCTGATAGTATGGTGTGGATTTTTCCCTTTCTTTTCCTCATATGTTGTTTGGTGTTCGTTTCCATTGCAAGAGCAGGATCAGCAAAGTCGAGAGCTATCTCAACGTCATGTGTCCAAGCGAGCAAAAAAATTGAAGTTAAAGGTATTGTCTACATTGACAGTCATGTCATCATATGTTTGTTTTATATGTTTGAAGTTCAAGGAACAACCATGTTCCAAATTCCCTGTCATGTGTGATGTGTCGCTTCCCTTTCTGGAAGGACAAAAGTACTTTATATACTGAGCAAATCAATCACTTCATTATTAAGCGTGTCTCACTTGCTTGGAGAGTATCTGCCTTCCCTGTTTGAATTTTGATAAAAATTCCTAGCTTAACTGCTTTGATATACCACGTCTATTACATGTGGTAAATCTGATGTGTATGATGCTTATCTGGAAGGATAGTCCCAGCTCATTGAGCTAGCCTTCTTGTGCTCTAAATATCAGGAGAGTACATGTCGTCTATCATATAAAATTTAATATTGTTTTGTGGTCACCTGGTTTGTACTGCTGTCAATCAGCCCTCACCTACGTTTATTTGTGAGTTGGTTGTAAGAGCATCCAATCTCACTTTGTACAGCTGTTGTCTAAGACAATATAATTTCTAAAGCATGCTCTCTCTCTCTCTCTCTCTCTCTCCTCTAGTGCGGGTTGCTCTAAGTTGTCAGAGTAGGATTCCGGCCCGAAAAGGTGTGGGTTCAAATCCCACTGTTCACAAACTCCCTCCTTGCTTCTTCTTCTTCTTCTTCCATTCCTCGCCTCCTTTAATCTCTTACCTCCTATACCCTCTTCCTGCCCTATGCTCAGATATTTTCAATTGGTTTCCCCACACAGCGTTTTAGATCATGAGAGGTAGTTTCAGAAAATAAAACAAAGAATTTATCTCACGTGTCCGGAGTGTCATTTATCCTGTTGCATCTTTGATCATTGTAATCGACAAGTTAACCATCTCCTGATTTTTTCTTTTCCAGAAACAAGCTGTTGGAGAAAAGCTGTAAAACGGAAAATGAACTTATTATTATGTATTCTGTTTTTGACAAGCAGAAAGTAGTTTCAAAGCTTGTTCCTAGCAAGGAGTGTGGTTGAACATGATTTGATTTTTTCAATTGTTGGCAATCTTTATGTCATAAGTGCGCCTTTGCTGGGCCGGGCCCTTATTTGTGGTTGACAGCTGGACTTGTTCCCTTTGGGAGTTTGCTCTTAATAATCCTTTTTATTCTTCATATAATGTGTAAAGATCAGCTTGAGTTTGTGGTACTTTTACGGTCATGTTCCTGTTTCATCATTCTTAACTCCCCCGTTTTGAATTCTATCTGTCTCCGTGCTAAAACAATATTAAGCTTATTCCGAGCACTCTTGACAGTATTCTCATTATCACTTGAACTTTGTCTACATGCTCAGTTGAAAACAAATTTTCCATGAATTTTGAAGTACTTTAAGTGCCATTCTAATTCATATTTATGTTTTGTCTTTCTTAAATGTTGATATCTTTCGTTGGCTTACATTGCAGGAAGAAGAGATAAAGCTGAAGCCTGTTATAGCATTTGATGTTGGTAAGGATTTTGTGCTAGTAACTTGCACACACTTTAGAATCAACACTGAATGAGCAATTCATAATAATTGGTTTGATACTTGATCTATCCATCCTAGCATTTTATTCCAGGTTGAAATATGGTCACTTCTAAAACATTATTCTATCATGTGTCTTTCAATGTGAATTTGAGGGGGGAAAACCTTTTCTGATGTGGATTTGTTCATCCTCTAAGCAATAATGTAGCACTCTGAAGTTTGCAATGGAAACAAACATGGGGCAGATTTCTAAAATGTGGCAGAGAAGATGCAGAAAATTAGAAGAGGAATCTGTCTTATTTGAGATTCAGTAATTGTAACTATTACTTAATTACAGGTCGCTCTTAAAATTTAATGTCTGTCAACCATAGGTTTTTTTTTTTTTTTTTTTTGTGGTCAAACATAGTCAACTTGTTTGGATGAGCATGAGATCACAGAGATGTACACTAAATGTGTCAAGCACATCTTCTATGAGCTGTTCATATATTGTGTATTGATTTCTGCCCCTGCACATTACGCTTGGATTTCAGCTGAAATTAGGGAGCGGGACTGGTGCAACGTAGTGACAAGTCATATGGATACCCCGCAGGCATATGTGTGGAGACTTCAAAATTTTGTCATAGGGGAGCATATTCTGAGACCATGCCCCGACAAGCCCACACCTGTTAAGGTATAAGTTCTGATTTTTTACATGGTACAGCTTCAGCATTATATGAAACATTCAACTCCTTAGCCTGAGGTATTATCCACTGGGTAAAAATACTTGATGTAGAAGCTGTAATAGTTTAGGGAAAACTATGCTTTTCAAACCTGAGTTCACAGTATATGTTTTACGAACCTGAATTTGCAAAAATTTGTTTTTCCTTCTTGAAATAGATATTGTTTTTAATGAGTCTAGCTATTAAACTATGCTTCTCACTTCAATTGTGCATTCTTGATAGTTGATGATGTCTATATATTAGAGAGATAGAGAGAAATATAAGATATGATAGTGTAAAAGAGAATAGGTGAGCATAGCCTTGTGATTTATTCTTTCATTTGGCTTTGGATGTGTTGTTCCAACTTCGGATAGTCTGGCAATGTTTTCCTTCAACTTTTTTTTCCCTTCTCTATCTTTCTTTCTTCATACAGTTCTGATGTTGAATTTTTTTTTTTTTTTTTTGGTAAGATCTGATGTTGAATTTTTATTTTAATAAAATCTATTATTAACTATTAAAAAGGGAGTAGGTGCACAGAGCTATTGAGCAAGTGCAATACGCTAGGGTGACCAAAAGATTCCACTCAGCAGATTGATTTATATGGTTTTAAGAACATCTTTAGACATCTGCAGTCATGGTGCTGAACAATGGAAGCAAAGTGTTAGTGCGTAAATTGGAGAACAAAAAATGTGATTCATTAAACATGGAATGCAAATTGTTAGTTACTATACTATATTTGTAAAATTCCCATATTTCTATGATTGCTACTCATTTGGCAAGTATATCTCAAAGTTGCATTTGACAAGCATTTTTTTTTTTGACAGGCTTGCACGATTAGTGCATGTGGAAATTTTGCCATTTTGGGAACAGCAGGTGGTTGGATTGAGCGATTCAACCTTCAATCAGGAATTAGTCGAGGAAGTTACATAGACCAGTTGAAGGAACAAACAGTGCTCATGATGGTGAAGTGGTTGGAGTGGCTTGTGATGCCACAAATACTCTCATGATAAGTGCCGGTTATGCTGGGGACATCAAGGTCTGTAAATTTGTCTTAACATATCTTGCTTCACTTACTAAATCTTCAATTGTTTGTTTCTTGTTTGCGTTTGACAGGAAAAGAGTCCAGCCTGTTATTTGTGACCTCTTTTATTTACCAACTTTATCCTGATGCATATTCAAGTGCTTCTTGTTGCAATCAAAATTTTCTCTTTTCATAACGTACTTTACTGCTCACTAGAATTTGTTTTCGGATTGTTGATTTACACTTCAACAAGAGAGAGATGCAACATTGTCATTTCTTCTGAAACTTAAATGATTTTCAATGTTAGAATCTTGACCAGAAAACAAAAGCCTCACTACTTGTTCATGGAACTGTTAATCCTTTGGGAAATTATCTAGTTTAGGTTTCCTTGTTATAGCTCATGTAAAAATGTGCAAGCCATCTTTTAATATAATGCATACGATTTAGCTTTTCTACCTTCTTCCTGGTTCTTTAGTAAGTGAAGATCTACCTGTGTGCATGTAGGAGACGATATCTACTGGCATGCATGTAGTAAGCAAAGTTCTTCTGACATGCATGCACACATGACTGGACAGCAAGGTTAAATTCGCTAGTCTCCAAATATGATCGTATGTTTAAAAAAGTATAATGATGGTGGTTTTGTTGGGTTGTTATGTTGCTGGTCTAGCAACTCCATCTAATATCTGCTTTTTTTTTTCCCTTCCCACACGCCTTCCATGATGATAAGGGGAATCATATCATTCTAGATGATGGATTGTATTCAACTATAATATGAAGACCCAATTATACATGAGAGTCCTGCCTTGGAAAGTGGAGCCAATAGTACAAGGATTTTAAAACTCATGTAAATATGCAAGAGTACTCAAAAAGTAAACTTGCTGGATCTATTAAATTGTAACTTGTTCTTATCCTATGCTTTTGCATCACTTCTAAAAACATGTTTCATTTGGAACTGAGGAATGTTGTTGATTGACAAAACCTTTTCATTGATCAACTTTTGTCAATGATGAAAAATGAGGAAATCTTACTTTCAGGTATCCTGATGCTCTTACTCTCTTTTGGTCTGTAGTTAGGATGGTGCTATAGTTAGCTTTTTATACTTTTACAAAATGCTCTGAATAATCCTTTTATAATTAAAAAGGATGTGTATGGCACCTCAATAGTGGATAAGGCTTAGTTGATGTGCTGGAGATCTTTCTGATATTAGCTTCAATAAAATGTCATCCTGATTCCTGGATTTATTTGTCATGCAGGTCTGGGATTTCAAGGGACGTGAATTGAAATCTAGATGGGAAAGTGGTTCTTCTTTGGTAAAAATATCTTACCATCGTCTGAATGGTAATTAATGCCCTGAGCACTGCCCCATCCTCTCCCCTTTTCTTTCACTGTTGGTGCTTCATCGTGTATGCTCAAATACTCACGCTATACACATGCATGTATCATTATGGTTGCACTAGCATAAGTTTAAGCTATATTTATA